>NW_008704704.1:1458917-1481986 GCF_000326865.2 Helobdella robusta | reverse complement strand
TAAGCACTAAGTACTCAGCAATAAAAGCACTTAAGTATAAGTACTAAGTACCAAAACAAATTGTATACTTGATACTTATAAGCACTAAGTACTAAGTACCTAAGTACATACCATGGTTAATTTGAAATATTTATAAATTTATTAAACTCAGAAATCAACTCATTATTTACAGTAATTTATTTACATCAATAAAAGAGTTTGTTCTTTTTGAGTAAAAGTAAAGTTTCAAATGATTCATCACTTAAACGATTTCTTTTAGGAGTGAGAATCATTCCAGCCTGGCTAAATATACGTTCCACAGGTGCTGATGATGGCACAGTGGTATTGTACTTCAAAAACACTTGTGCGACAGCAGGATACCTAAGGAACAATAATATAGTTGTTAACCGAAATAGCAAATTATTAATTTGTTATTAATACTTGAGAATAAAAATGTATTAGAAAATCAAGCATATACATATTATACATATATAATATATTACAGAAAAATATTGATTACCTTTTGAGTTGTTCCATATCATATGAAGGATCACTAAGATATTGCAGTCCTTCAACTTTTTCATTCGATCGTGATTCGGAACTTGGTTCGTGGAATCCATAAAAATCTGCACTAGTACAACCTCTAGTATTTCTGTCTTCATAAACTGTTGAAGAATTGCTCATTCTGACCACTTCTGCTAGAAACAAGTCTTCAACTTGCTCACGAACTGATGATTCTATCCACCTGATTTTAAAAAACGGATGGCTGATCGAAGCCACAACAAATGCTCTCATCTTGCTGTTGCTTGAAATATCTTTAAAGTCAATTATATCGCCAAAGCGTTTATCCATGCCACATTGAAGAGCAGAAACAAGAGCTGAAGTGTACGATGGAGTAAAAGATTGCAGTTTTCGCTGTATAACAAATATAGTTGGTAAGACAGCACCAAAATAAGACTCCATTGAAACCTCACCTTGGAGCTTGTCCAATGCTAGTGAAATTGGTCTCATCAGTTCCAACCACTCATTAAGAAAACTCAAATCTATATTGCAGAACTTCGGCAGCTGCAAACGTTCCATCACAACATTTACTTTATCGCGAAGACTATATATAATGCTATAACAGTCAAATTCAGAATTCCAGCGTGTCCCATTCGGTTTAGGTATTGTTCTGCCTAAGATTTCATGCACAATTTCAGCAGCTTTTGAACTCTGGTGTGATGCGGTGCTGAGAGAGACACACTTACTGGATACTGATCTATATATTCTTTTGTAGTTTGAATCATTATTCAAAGCTTTACTTGCATCAGTTGTAGCAAGCAAGTTTAGAGTGTGTGAAAAGCTAGATACATGGAAGGAAGATAAATTCCGGAGCTGTCATCTATATTACTTTCCAAAAACTTATCACCAATCTCAACTGGAGTCATTTCTGTATCATCATCATCAACATCTATTTGCGAATCATCAGAAATACCTGCCTCTGCAAATTCCTTGAATGCTTTCACGAAATTGCTACCATTGTCTGTCACGACATTTACTATTTTCGATGAATCCAGATCAAACTCGCTGTGAATGTTCACCAACATGGCTGCAATTTTGTCATACGAATGAATTCCACGGAACCTACGGAAGGCAAGTGTAACGCCATTGCGCTTAAAATCATCTGGATTTATCCAATGGCAAGTTACTCCAATATAACTTCGAGCATGTTGCGTCCAAATGTCAGCAGTCGTGCAAACAAATTGAAAATTTTTTAGAGTCTCTTTAATAGTCCTCTTCATATCAGTAATCTTTGTGGCCAGAATACCTTTTAATGTCTCGGTACACATAACTCGGGCTTTTGAGTTCAGACCCTGTATCAAAGTTTTAAACCCCTCTCCTTCCACAATTGAAAGTGGTTGCAAGTCGTTGATAACAAAATTAATTATTAAATCCTCAACCTTTTTATTTGATATTGGTGATACATTTAATAAGTCAAGTTGCTGTTGTTTTTTATATGGAGTTGAAACTGTGGTAGTTTCTTCATCTGCACCTCGCTTTCTACCCGTCTTTAATTTATTTTCTTCCTTGTGCATCTTTTGTAGATAATTTTCACTATGTGTCTTCTGTATATAAAAATGAAAAATGCAATAAATAGAAATTTAATGGAGAGTTAATTCGAGATTTATTAACAAAATAATATTAATTAATATGTATTCAAAAAAAATAGAAATATAATATACATAAAATTTATATTTTTGTTATTATTTATTTATAAGCTACATTTTATCAATTTTAACATATCATCAAAATCAAATTTACCTTCACGTGCTTGGTAAAATTGGATGGAGCTTTATGTTGTCCACGAATAAGATGTCTTTTTGGCTTGCACAAGTCACAAAGTGCAACTATAACATCTCCATCATCTTCAACTACTTCATTGAAATAGTTCCTAACTACTAAAGGCATCTTTTTATCAGCCATTTTCATCAAAATCACTTCAACACATATATTTATAATGTAAACAAAAACACTTCAACAATATATCTATAATGTAAACAAAAACACTTCAACACGTATATTTAAAATGTGAACAAAAACACTTTAACACATATATTTATAAGGATTGTTTTATATATATATATATATAATTACTATATATAGCGTGCATGTGTATATAGATCATGTAGAGTCTATGATATAGATATATAGATGTCAGAGTGATGTGAGTTAACCACCTTTTAATGACTCAATTAGCCAATGGTTATCTTAACATCCCGCTATCCATGACTAAACAAGAACAAATGTTGATAAGAGAGATAAACAAGAATGTCAATGTGAAAATGTGTGTGTGTGTTTTCATCACAGTTTTCAATTTTTAAATGTTGACATTATCTTATTTTTGCTTAAAATTTTTCTGGTACTTACAGGAAAAATTTATTACTTATAAAGTACTGAAAAATGTACTTAAGTATAAGTATTTAAGTGCAGGCTTTCATATATACTTAAGTATAAGTGCCTAAGTACTACATTTTGTGCTTAAGTACTCGTCATCACTGGTTTTATGATGATGATATAGAAAAAGCATAAAGCTAAAATCCTGTTTTCCCAAGGACAATCCCACATCTGAAATAAACTCGTTTAAAGATGCTTTCCAACTGTTGTACATTGGGATTGTCATTGCATTTTCTTAAGTTAAATTATAATATACGAAGTTAAAGTGTTTTAAAAATTACTTTATATATTTTCAAACCCGCACTTCTGATAAAGTTAAAGAACAACTCCAGATGATCCTTTTGGGTTGGAAGCAATGATACAATTTCAACAAAAATGTATAGTGAAAAAATAGTTTCTAATTTATAAAATTTTCTTACCGGAACTTGCTACCAATCTTGAGTTCAGTTCATCATTGATTTTTTTAAGTTTTTTAATTTTTTCTTTAAATGCCTGAACATTTAATTTATATCTCTTTATTTTTCTATTGCAGCTGTAACACTTTCCTTGTTTTAGTCAATGTCGTACTTGATTGATTAGCTTTCCTTTTCAAACTTCTCGGCTTCAAAGCATCAATACCAGTCTGTTACATTTCAAGTATATATTACAAAAATTTCATAAAGTAATTTTTAAATGACAATTCAGCTTTTTGAAATAGAAGCATCAATGAATGCAAGCCATATAAAAATTTTTTAGATAACTATTTGTATTTGAGAGTTGCAGAAAGTTTAATAAATTGTATTTGATACGTATATTATGTTATAACCTGTCAAACATACAAACCAATTTAACAGCAGATGTAGATGTTTTTTAAACTGGCAGCGATGATATTGAGGGTAACTGAAATGTTAAATTATTAAAGTTTTATTAAAGTATTATAAAATTATTAAACACTGGACATTTTTGAATATATGTTATTATTTGCAAGGCATCTATTTAATATCTTTAAGGTGACAACTCCGGTCAGAACGACAAGACAAATGTTTAATTATGTTTCTATCTTATACATAAAACATAAACATGCTTTTTATGTTTTAATATAAATATAACAAAACTTAACGCAAAGCAAAATTTTAAAAATATTTAATAAAAACTAAAATTTGTAATACTTGGTGGCTTAAAATGTAACACAATCTTGATAATATATAGATTTAAAAATACGAACCAAATTTACACTTGACATCACATCAGTTATTAACGTTGCAAAAATATTATCGGAAAGTAACTTTACATCTGAAGAAGGCTAAAAATACAAAATGTTTAAATTATGATAGAACCAGATTATTGGTTACGAACTTAAAAAATTAAAATAAGTTTAATTTCAGTATATAATAAATTAAAATTATCCTGACAACAATATCTTAATTTCAAAATTATAACTTTAAAAACATTTAAATTATACAACTGAACCTTGAAATGATTGGTTTTTATATATGTAACACTAACCTTGTCAAATATCATTGGAAAAGCATCTTTTTGAAGAAAAATTTTCAAACCAACTTTATGAAAACTTTCTAGTGTAAAATGTTTGCTACAAATTAAAATCTTTTATTTCATCGTAATTGTCAATGTATTTTTTAATGAGGTTTTCCCATTGCATTCTCTTAATATCATTCTTTGGCAGTCTGAATTTAAATTTATTTTAATTAATATTTATACAACTTTGAGTTAAAGTTAACATTACCATTTAATGCATTTATTATGTTACTAATATTATTGATTACTATTATATTATATTATTATATATAATTGTTTGCTGATTGCTGATTATTATAATTATATTGTATAGTGTTATACTTTACAGCTATAGTATAGTGTATAGTATAGTCTAAATTAAATTAACCTGTGTAAAGTAACATTTTCATCTAAATAAGATGAGTGGTATTTTCTATCTAATAGAACACACAGGCATTTTGATTTGGTTGAGAATCTGTGTCTGTCAAATCAAATACTAAGCAAATATTTTCTAATTAAAAATGTATCATTGTTTTTAATATTATTTTGACAAGTTAAGAATTAAGATTCTCTAATAGTTTAATCTCAATGTCATGTCATGTGTACTTAACTACTTATGTATGTGTATATGTATGTATGTATGGTGGAATGTAAAATGTATAAAACAAAATGTATAAATGCAGAAACTTATTCTAATCCCATTTTTTAAAATGTACTATATATAGTATATGTAAAATGCAATAAGAAATCGAATTTAAAACAGCAAACGAGACTAAAACTTCGCAAGCGATAATTTCAGATCAGACGATTAATCAAAGACGATGACGAAGACAACGACGATGCTTGAACCATGGAACAAAAAACAATTTTTGTTATAAATTAATTTTTATGCCATGTCCATTATATCCATAGTTAGGACATAACTTTTCAAAATTGATTGGCTTATTTAAAATTGAATATATGATAAAATTGTAGAACTCTTCTGAACGAAGTCTACTTGCTAAGCATGGCTCGAAAAATATAATTTTAAACATCGTGGAAACATATAATAAAATAAGAACTTACTGCCTAAACGCTTTTATTTAAATATTGTCAGTTAATTTTAGTGCCCACGCGTCACGATGCATGGAAGTATACATTAATGTTTGTCGTGATTAGTATTCATATAATTTTGTTACGATTTTTGTTTGTTTTATTATAATAAAACAATAAACCTATGAGAAATTTTCTTTTTCTGTTACGATGTTTTGTTTGATCGCTGCTGGTACCCATTAACACAGAAGATATACCACTTTTTAGGGCATCCTATTCATGTTTTTTTTTTCATGAATAAACCCGTTAAAAATTAAATAAATCAATCACGAAGATAATGTCGAACCTAACGGGTACGTGGTGCATGCGGAGTGTTGTAACTGCAAGAAAATTACAGAAATCATGGCTACTTTGATTGATACGAACACTAGATTGGCTACAATCGAAAACTTGATGAGTGGCATTATGAGAGAAATTTCAAACAAAAAATTATGGAGTTAGATTGTGGGTTATCTAAACTACAAAAATTGTGGTGATTAAACCAGAACAGGCAGTACAACTCTCTTCAGCTTCAGAAGAAAAGGAGTATGTGACTGCGATGATGTTCTAGGCAGTAATCAAAAAAATGCAGGTCGTCCAAGATAAAATGAAGTTAGTAAATGATAACCTAAAACCGAAGAGTTTGTGGACCTAGAAAAAGAAACGTCGGAACGAGCCGTAAGTCGTAACAACATCATTCTCCAAATACTTGAAGAGAGTAATGCTACAAATGATGAGCAGAAAACTATAGACGACAAAAAATGATGTTTGAACTGATGAAGAACTCTTAAAAAGTTGCATGCGATGAAAAAGACATAAAGAAAGTTTTTAGAACAAACAGGGAACAGACCTCTTCTAGAAGAACTCAGGGATAAGACCACAAAAAATGTAATAATGGAGTCTCTAACCAATTTTAAAACTACAGAGAAAAGTTCTCCAAGATTTCGATTACTCGTTCATGAAGCAAAAAACAAACAAAACCAGAAAATATCCCGGGAACGGATATATTGGGTGTGAGGCCTACCAGGCGAAATAAAAATTCTTAAATTGAAAAAAAAATTTGTAATCCAAGGCAAAGATAAAACAATTAAATAACACACCACTAAGAGGTATTTAAAAATATTTTATGCTAACGTCAAAAGTTTGATAAGTATAAGTTAGCTCTATATGTGAAAGAAGAAAAACCAAATATTATCAGCATAACTGAATTTTGGGCAAAAGATAGCATGTATGACTGGAAATTTGGTATCAATGGTTACGTGTTATTTAGAAAATACAGAGAAAATCAAAATAATTATGGACCTGGAGCGAGAGGAGTTGCACTAGAGCAATTTAGTCAAGTGGGGCAATTTCAATCGAAACATAACAAGCGGCAAGATCATTTTAAGAATTCAAAAAATCTAGAAAAGTTCAGATATCATTATCAGTACAAGTACAAAGCTAAATGTGTTTCCTATGTAAATCTGCTGGACCATCACAAAAATGACAGACGACCAATCAATCAATCTTCGTTTAGCGTCCAGAGACCCAGTTTCCCAAGGTAGGACGTTGTTTTCTTTGCCATCAACTTTTTGCGTTAAATTAGACGATCAGTTGTATCCATTTCATTTAAATTTAGAGCTTTCATGTCTTGCACGATTGTTTGCGACCAGAACTTCTTTGGACGGCCTTTGGGACGTGTGCCAGGTACTTCAACATCTGCAAGAGAAGTTATGGCATTGTTTCCACTTCGTATGACATGACCAAACCACCGCAGACGGTGTTGCCGGCATTCGTCCTTTACATCATCTAAACCAGCAAAACGCAGGATTTCGGTAGATTTGATGTAGTCCTTCAGAGTAATTCGTTGCATTCACCGGAGCATTTTTATATCGGTTCGGTGAAGTTGTTGTTCCAGTTTTGGTTGTCATTGGCTATGTTTCTGCACCATATAACAACACCGGACGTATCACTGATTTATAAAGTCTTGATCGTAGTGGTAGTGGGATGTCACGCCGCATCAACACAGAGTCAAGGAGATGCCATTTATTCCATGCTGCACGTATGCGTGCTCGAACGGCAGCTTCAGCTGTTCCAGTAGAATCCAGAACATCCCCTAAATATTGAAACGATGTGACTTTCTCTAATGTAATGGCTTCAAAAACATTGCTATTTCGAATTTGTTGTTGTGGATTGATGCAAGAAGGACAAACAAAATTGGACACTTTAGATAAATTACCAATTATTTCTGAACAACGTTTGTGACACCACTGGTTACACTGCTGACACTTGATTGAATTGTTACCTACACCAGCTTTACAAACTGAACAGGGCCATCATCCAGTCAAACATTTGTGCTTAATTCTGCTCAGACGTGGCTGTTAAAACGATATCATCAACAGTATATAAAATATATACTACATAAAATTTGCTATACCTTAAATTCTAAACCATTTGAAAACAATTCAGAGACAGGAATTTACGACAAACTTTGAAGTGTTTCAATTTTAGGGCCTATTTCCCTCCCCCCCCTGTTATTGCATGTAATGCATGACAAAAAACTGCATCCACGCTGCCTTGCGTGCTTTGAGCAAAAGGCTAGGCCCACCGCTTATAACTGGTGGTTGTCATCAGGATGGGTGTCTGGATGTAAAAATTTTTCCCCAAATTATTCCTATGCCATCACAAAAAAACAACGGCCCCTAGTCCTCAGCAGGCCTTAAGTGGTCAAGGGGTGCCAAGAAACGCTCAATGTTGGATCACTGACTGGCCGCAGCATAGAAATCGCAGAAATGCTCGAGCGTAGAAGAATTGACATCTGTTGCCTTCAGGAGACCCTGATGGAAATTGAATGGTGTTTGTCATGTCAACTCAAACAAAAAAAATATAAACTATTCTGGAATGGTCAAAAGACGGCAAAAAATGATGTTGGAATTTTTGTCAGAGAACCGCTAGCCCAAGAAATACTGGATATTAAAAGGATTAATTCACGTCTCATGTGGATCAAGCTTCGCCTAGAAAGGCAAACAATGATTATTTTTTCTGCATACGCACCACAGACAGGCGAATCAGAAGAGATAAAAAATGACTTCTGGGCTGCGTTCTCTGACACCATCTCAACAATACCAAAATCTGAAACAATCCTGATTGGAGAGAAAACAGATGGTTTTGACAACGAACATGGCGGTTTTGTTGCAACACAGTTAGACCACTAATCGCAAGCTAGAACAGATTGGAGTACATACAAAACCGTTTTGATAAACGCTGCAACTACAGTTTGTGGGGAAACTGGTACACAACGTCAGCATGAACGGGACACTTGGTGGTGGAATAACAGTGTACAAAATGCAATAGCTGAAAAGAAAGCTGCATACAAGCAATGGCAAAAATCAACGTCTATTGATGACCATAAAATTTTCCGTGAAAAGAACAACTATGCAAGACGTCAAGTCGCACTGGCTCGGACAGATCAGTACAGAGAGTGGTTCACTAAATGAAAGGTGAACAAATGAAATCTCTGTATCGTATAGCAAAACAAATAAAGCGTACGAAAAAAGACATAGTTGGTGCCTCATGTATCAAAAACGACAAAAAAGAGATGGTTCTTGAACAAAATGAGATCAAGCTACAGTGGAGAGAATACTTCAACCGTCTGTTAAATGAAACAAATCCCATCAATGTCAACTTTGACGCTCCACCCATCGAAGGTCCGATTCCAAACATCACTGTAGAGGAGCTTACAAAAGCTCTGAAAGCTATGAAGGATGGAAAGACAGCAGAGCCCTCTGGACTCACAAATGACATTATCAAAGCATCTGGTACTGCAGGTATTCAAACGTTATTAAAACTTTGCCGGGAAGTGTGGAGAAATTACTCAATGCCGACTGAACGGAACTATAGCATGACAGTTCCGCTATACAAAGGTAAAGGTGATCCGTTGAACTGTTCATCATATTGGAGTATACGTCTGTTGGAACACTCCCTGAAAATTGACGTCGTGCATCACAATCGGAAATTATCAATTTGGTTTCCTAGCGGAGAAATCAACAATTGATGCAATTCACATCTTTCGGCGACTGCAAGAGAAGTACCTCGCAAAGCATCAGCAACTATCACACATTTTTGTAGACCTTGAAAAAGCATTTGATCGACTTCCCCGTGAAGCAATCAGGTGGAGTCCACGTCTACAAGTCATTCCAGAATATCTTGTGACTTGTGATGAAAATGTATACGAATACTAAGACTCTCGTCGACACAACGGTTGAAAACACAGATGCATTTGACTTCACCAAGGCTCGATTCTCAGTCCACTGTTACTTATAACTGTGATGGAAAAAGTCACAAAACCGAAACGCACTGGTGACATTTGGAATCTAATATATACTACATAAATTTATGTAGTATATATAACAGACGTACAACACCATATGATATTGGCGCAAACGGCAAAACACAAGTCACGAGCATGACAAGTCAAAATTTTGTGGACTTTATTCAGAATCATCCATCCTTGACAAAAAATATCATTTTCATCCAAAAATATTTAAATTTTAAAAAACCCAAGACAAATAATTCTATTAACAGTGTAAATATTTATACAACTGCAAAAAATTATTGGAATGAGAACTTTAACTTAATTGCCAATTCGTCAAAATTATGTGACAGTTTTATTTTAAAAAAATGTTAAAATATAATAAACAAAGAACAGCTTGCATAATAATCATATTATTAGTAGTTAAATAAATCAAAATATTATAAATAACAATCCAAAATTTTATATATAGAAGCAAAAATTTATTAGGCATCATCTTTTTCTTTACCTAAAAATGAGTTGAAAAATCCCCAAACGGCAGAAGTTCGACTCTTTTTAGATTCAACAACAGAATTCACTAAATCAGGATGTACACGTGACGCTCTTATAGTTTCAGCCCATCTAACAGCTTCTTGTAATTCCATCCATTTTTCTTTGTATTGATTTCGCTCCATTAGTACTCTAACCAATTCTGCTCGAGAGAATGTTGTTTTTCCCATTTCATCCAGTGGTTGTTCTTCATATTTTGCTTCAAATTTAGTTATTATTTTCCTAGATTTTTTCAACTCCTCTTCAAGTTCTGCAATTCTGATTACTAGCCCATTTTTGTCTTCTTTTAAAGTTTGAATTTCTTCTTTCAAAAGTTCAATTTCTCCAGATAATTCTTCAACATCAGCAATCAAATCATCTTTCAAAACATTTAGAGCATTTTTTGTTACTAATAGTTCTGCATTTTCTTGTATTAATTTGTCAACTTCTGCACCAACACTAACCAAATCTGCACCAACATCTTCATCCAATATAGAAAACTCTTCATATAGAGATATGTTCCTAACTGGATCATAATCAGAATGGTTATGGATGTTACTACTATCAACAATAACATCTTCTTCAATATCTAAAATGTGTTTCATAATTTTACCAGAATTTCTTGTATCATATGTATCTTCACAATTCAATTTAAATTCATCAGTAGTATTTTTTTCAGCAAGACTAGCATTTGTTGCATCGGTGAGTGGTTTTTGGCAGATACCTGCATTGGATGCCATAATGCATTCACCATACAAAGCATCAACTATTTTGTTGTCATTAAGATCTTCTTGTGAATGATTGGTGCTAGTATAACTATTTGAAAGACTATTTGAATAAATCACATAATTTGTTTGTTCACTATTGTTCTGATATATAGATGACAATGACGAAATAGTGTGAACATTTGATGGATCATTATTTTCTACTGTTTTACTTCCATATTTTTCACTGTCGATGCAAGGAGTGGAATCTCTTATTTCAGATAAGGAATTTAAATCTGATTTTTTTGAAAAAGAATGTGATCCAATTTCACAGATTTCTGAATTAATTGTTTTGGATGATTGTTTATAATCCTTTATTTCAATACTTTTATCAATGAATTTAAAAAGATTCAAATTTTGATTATTAATATTTATTGTTTCAGGTACAGCAACTAATGGATCAATAATTATCTCTTTATCTGTTCTCTGACAATTTAAACACTTTTTTTGTTCATTATTTTCATGATAGTTTTTCATACTTGTTTTTTGTATAAAATCTGCATGACTTTTAAACAAATCTGAATACTTTACATATAGCTTAGAATAATCCTCCTTGGATTTGTTTTCTTTATCTTCAAGTCTATTGATATGTTCTTGAAGATTTTTTACTTTCATTTCTGATCTTTTATTGAAGAATTCAGAAGCAGATTTGAACTGATTGAATTGCTTTTTGGTCTCTTCAACCAAATCTTCCATTTCAAGAAATTTTAAATCTGCTGTGCGTCTCAAAGCTTTTTCTTTGTCACACTGATTTTTTAAATGTTCTATTTCAACTTTCGATAATTCAAAATCAATGTCTAATTTTTGTTTCTCTTTCAGACTTTGATCTAAATTTTCCAAGATATTGATAACAACTGGCATCAAGCTATTGACTGTGTCGGATCCATATCTAGAAATTATAATTTCAAATTCCTTGTAAACATTACTCGCAAGATTTTGAACTTTCTCATTCATTGCATGAAGGTTACACGAATCCTCAAACGTAGTTTGTTTCGTAATGAAAGACATCGTCCGTATAACAAAATAATTTATAATATACACTATACGGTTTGATTTGGTACTAAAGAATTTAGTCAAGTAGTTCATGGGTACTACGACTACGTTTGTGTGGTTTGTCGTTTACCTTACTACCCCCATACGCAACAATCATTATCCGTATATTTATAATTTATATTACATATTCAGTTTCGTGTGATTTCAATTTTTTCAAGTCTAAAAAAAACATCTAATTGTTATTTGCTTATTTTAATTATAATCTCTCACCCTTAAAATTTATTCTATTACAAATATTTTTCAGAATTTCGATTAAACCTGTACGGATGTTTACAATCGCTAAACCAAAACGAGTATGAATAAAAGTGAACGTGAAGTTACCCTGCGTGCTTAAACAGCTTTTAATATTGTTAAAACTTCAGTGGTGGTTTATCGTTGATGGATTCCGGTAGCCTAGTGACATATACATGATATGATAATTACCCTTTAAGTTCAAAGAACTTAAACAGCAATTTTATTTCAATAAAGTATTACATTTTTCTTATTCATAAAAATTAAATATCTAATATGAAATCAATCAATCAATCAATCAATCAAGACGATCGTAAACCGGGGCGTTTAGGTTCAATTAATATATCTGATAAATACTTAGGAAATAATTTAGATTGAGACTTATACATGAACGTGCAAATTTTAAAAATTATTCTATATTTTATAGATAGCCAGTGCAAGAAAACAAGATATGGAGATATATGAGAAAAGAAAGGGGCACGAGCAACTAGACGAGCAGCAGAGTTAAAAGCTTTACTTAAAGGATAGAGTATAGAGTCAGGAAGACCATAGTAGAGCGAGTTACAATAATCAATCCTAGATAAGACTAACGAAGTAACAAAAAGGAGAAGAGTAGGATCATCAAGAAAAGGCAAAAGTTTTTTTTATTCTACGTAGATGAAAGTAAGAGCTTCTAGCAACACTATTAATCTGAGAAGAAAGAGACATAATCAAAGATAAAACCTAGACTACGAAATTTAGGAGAGACATCAAGAGTTTTAGAATCAGGTAAGAAGATAATAGTAGGAATAGTAATAGAGTGTTTAGATTTATTAAAACAAATTAATTCAAACTTAGAAGGATTAAGTTTCAGACACATAGAGTCAAACCAAGCGATAATTGAAGAAAGACATAGAGATAAATTATGAAGAACACTATTGAGATTAGATGGAGGAAAAGAAGTATAAATGTAAGAATCATCAGCATATAGTTGACTAGAGAAAGAAAAGTTATTAATAATAAGAGGTAGTTCAGAAGTATAGAGTATAAATAGAAGAGGGCCAAGGATAGAACCCTGAGGTACCCCGAAAGTAAGAGTAGAGGAGTTAGAAGTAGAATTATTGAGAACAACAGAAGAAAAACGATTACAGAGATAAGAAGAAAACCGAGATAGACAAGAATCAGTAATATTAAAAGAAAGATGCAGCAGTCTCAAGAGAATAGTATGGTCAACAGTATCAAAAGCCGAGGAAAAGTCAAGAGCAAGAAGAAGAGTAAGATTACTATTGTCACTAGAGAGAAGGATATCATTGTGTATTTTCAGTAAAAAAGTTTCAGTACTGTGAGCAGGTCTGAAACCAAATTGAGATACAGGTAGCAAGGAGTTAAAGTTTAAATAGGATGACAGTTGATTAAAAACTACTTTTTCTATTATTTTAGAGATGAAAGTAATATTAGTTACAGGTCTATAATTAGATAAAGAGGTAGGATCTAAGGATGAGTTTTTAAGAATAGGAATAACAATAGAATTCTTATAAGAAGTAGGAAATTTAGAGGTGGAAAGAGATAAATTAACTAATTTGAGAATGATTGGATAAAATATTGAAGAAAATTCTTTAAGTAAATTAGAAGGAAGTAGATCTAGAGAACAGATTGTAGACGACATAGAATTAATAATTTTAGTTAGTTCTAAAAGATTTATTGGAGTAAATAAAGAAAAAGACTCAGTAGTAAGTTTAGTAAAGTTATGAGAAGAAAAATTAGAATTAGATGTTCTTAAAGAAGTAATTTTATTTACAAAAAAGTCATGAAACTGTTGAGCAGAAAAAGATGAGTGAGAGGATTTTTATGTAGAAGTTTAGATAGAACAGACCACCTATTTTTAGATGTTGAAGCAGATGTTATAGAATTTTTAAGAAAAGTAGAGTGTTTAGAGAACAGTAGATATTTATAATTAATCAATTCAGATTCATAGATAGAATAAAGAGAGTTAGATGGATTTAACCTATAGGCTTTCTCCAGTCTTCTAACACTTTTCTTGGCTACTACACAAGCATAATCAAACCAAGGAGCCTTACGAGAATAGAGCCTATAAGTAAAAGATTTAAGAGGAATAAGCTTATCAAGAATAGAAGTTATGTAGATATTAAAAGCATAGACAAAATCATCATCATCAGAAAATAAGGTAGTATCAAAAATAGTTTCAGTAAGAGATTGAAGAAAAATATCTTTATTAAGAGAAGACCAGCATCTTTTAGAAAGAGACATAGATGAATTTGAAGGAAGAAAATCTAATGAAAAAACAGACTCAATAAGAAGGTGATCAAAATAAGGAACAGAGCTAGCAGAGATATTAATGGGCTTAGAAAAAGATGAAGCTATTATAAAATCAGTAGTGTTACCAGAAGTATGGGTAGGAAAAGAACAATATTGAGTTAAGTTAAAAAGAGACAAAATATCATTAAATCTACGAGTGTAAGAACATGATAAATTATTGAAGTGCAAATCAACAACATTTAAAATTGATATACTAAATTTTACTTTTTGTTGAATTATTGAATAATTATTGAATAAATTTTATTAAAGGGGAGGCTTGTCAATTACAACGTTTCAAATCAGCTTGGCTTTTGAGACCAGATAAAAGATATTAAATATGTTTAAATATTATGCAAATCACGAAACAAATCAATTAAAAATAATCAAAATGAATAAAATCTTTAAAAAACAAATGAATCTATAATAATTGTAAAATGTGATGAATTTAATTAGAATTGTTCATGGAAACTGTAGGGATCAAACATTTATTTATTAACTATCTCATATATTGATTGTTATTAAAAGATTATTGCAATTTTATATGTTACCTAATCTATGTTAATTTTTATGTCTTTTCTTCTCTCTCGATTTCTTCCCTTTTTCCTGATAGCTTGTAAAACGAAACGGTTCGAGATTCACGTGGGAATAAAGATAATATTTTATTACGCCTGAATTGTGTTTGTTTCATTTATTTTAACTCACAACAAGGTGTCTTGTTAGTAGCATAAGTTCGTACTAACAAAACCATGATATAATATCCATGATGGAACTAAAGAATGAGACCAGACTCTATAGCACACTGAAAATGTGCGCGGGTGAGCCCGAAGGCCAGTAAAGTTATTACAAGTTTATGTATTAATATCATATTAGAATGATAAAATGTACTGTTGTTTTTTGCTTTTGTTGATGTTTCTTTCACGTTTAACCGTATACTGCTATTGATCTCTCTTTCTGTTACAGAGGTAAATGTTACATAGTTTCCAACCGTTCCGAATTGGGCTGGACAGTCCCGAATTTCAACCCCAATGTTCCGTGTCTTGTTTTGGTGTCCGATAGACGCGCTATGTTCCTCTTTTTGCTCAACCAAAAACCACAAGTGAAATATTGAAATAGCAATTTAATAATAAAATTTAAAACAAACGAGAATATACATAAACGCCAATTTCTTTGAAGTTTTTACACAAATACATCAATAAAAGAATTTTTAAACTTTATTGTAATTTTAGTACGATTATGATTCTAACAAAACATAAAAAAAAATTGTGTATACCAACATTTTAATTAGTTTAGTTGCGATATTTGTGATTATTTTTATTCTAAAAAAAACAACAAAACAGTACGCCGAATGATTAATTTAACTATATTGCCATCTACCCCCACCCCGACAAACAGAGAATTTGTAAATTTAAGATTAAACCGTAAAATTAAAAAAAAAGGGAACAAAATTGCAAAAACAATTGATATTGAAAAACAGATTGTGCAAATAAACAAGGCAGAACGACAAACCAAGATTACAGTGAATTCATCCATTACAAGCTGAAATCAAGAAACAAAGAGGCATTTTTAGAGTAAACTTCTAACAGATGATTATAACTGCGCAAAGAAATTGAATGCATTGAACAATTTTCGAAAAATTCTAGTAAGGACAATTGAAATGACAAAAATTCTAGTAAGGAAAATCGAAAAGCAAACTTTGTTAGTCCCAAAACCGAACCCTGAAGGACATCAGTCACCATCACCACCTTATCATCCAAAATAACTTTTTGTGTTCCATCTTCCATCCATCAAAATTCACTAAGTGCACTAAGGCAAACCAATCCAAAGCCACCTCAGCAATACCAAAAGTAACCGCCAATCTCTTTAACAACACACCATGACCAACTGTTTCAAACGCTGAACTGAGGTCGAGTAAAGCCAATAAAACCACCCTACCTGAGTGCTAATATCACCAAACACCTTCAGCAAAGATGTTTCTGTAGATGACCCTGGTCTGTAAGCAGACTGACATTTGGGCAACAACCGGTGGACAGACAGGTGACCAAAGAGTCCCAATCGTTCAATGAAAATTTGAAACCGGTCTAAAATTCTAGAAATAATTTTTATCTAAAGTTGCAGTGATTTAGTACATACTCAGCATCCCTGTGAAATATTGCCTTATTGATAATTGCAACCTTGTCGGTGAAAAATCCAGTAGAATCCCCAGCTGTTAACGATGTATGATGGGAAGTTTGTTTTTGTTCACTGAACAGATTGATGAATAAATACTAAAGTTGTTTTGGGTTTGATCTACTCTTTGTGATATTTGTGTGCCGAAACAATCTCATCTTACAGTTACACAAGGCATGCTGCTTTAGCAACTGATTTTCCAGCATTCTCTATCAGACGTGGAAAACGCTTTCGCATATCCTGGTAGCTCGTCTTTCTTAAAAACAATCACTATCGAAACAAGGAACATGTTTTTTTTCTATTAATTGCTTTTTTAACGAGCCAAACATTTTGTTATTTCATATAAAGTTGACACGTAAACATTGTAGAACTGATCATGAGATGATGAAACCATGCCGTCCAGGTTGTTACATAGAGGAAAAGCTAACAACATCAACTGTATATCATAGTTTTTGACCCTGTACCATGAACCGTAATAGCCAACCTTTTCAGCAACATCATTTATACCATGAACGGTAATAGCCAACATTTTCAGCAATATCATTATCATGGTGACGTAACTAAAACATTAATTCAGTGATCAAAAGTGAGTTATCAGACACCACCAACACTTGACAAAATGCCAGCAAATCACTCAAATTACCAGATTGAGAATATTTCCTGAACCATGAGTTGGTGAATGGACAAACTGAACCAAACCATATGTTGTTATGAAACTTGATGATATATAGTTCTCACGATCATTGATGTGAATGTTGAAAGCGTTCATTATTAGTAAGCTCGGCCCTTAGAAACCAATCGCTGACAGCAATTGAGAAAACTCATCAATGAATCTTTCACGTAGAACAGTGGAACCAGGCCTGTAAACTCCAAGGTAGATAATTTTTTTTGATCTGAATATTAACAGACAGGCTATTGCCTCGAACGTTTCAAAGCGACAGCCAAGATTATAGTGTTTTATAACAAATTTTTGTTTGCTATATATTATGGTTAAACTTGACTTGATCATCCGAATTAGTTCGTGGTGCATCCAGGTGAGTAAACGGTTGAGGTACGCACATCTTTAAAACTGGATCATCGGATGATTTGTGCCATGTTTTAATGAGAAACAACAGCTTTTCATCTTCAATAACGGAAGAAACTGGGGAAGCCTTGCAGAAAACAGACCTCGGCCAGCCAGGCATACTTTGGCCTCCACAGCTGGTACCTGAACAGTTTACCCCAAATTTCTCTCACTATTTTACCACTCAATACAACCAAGAAAAACTTCTCAGGTGTACGAAACCATAATTTACCGCTACAGCCTTTAAAACGCTCAGAAGATTAATTAAGTTATTGCTCAATTGTAACTTAACTGAAAACCCTAAACCAACAAAACTGTAACAATGCAGCTCAAATTTTATTTAATCGAACAATTTCAAGCTAATTATAAATTACATCATGAACTACTTCAAAGATATTCAAAAAAACGGACAAAATTAGCAGACCGCATTTAATTTTTTCTAAACACGCACAGCGTGAAGCTAGCAATGTGTTAATGAAATTGCAAAATGTTAAATAACGTCATATTGTTTTTATTAACCTAAGTTTTTTTTACATGCTTTGTTAACATCTTCAGTGTCATTAAACAAATTACAAAAATTATTTTATATTTCAAGTTCAGTAGTCATATTTTTCTGCTGATTTTCATCATCCGCGATATTGAAATGTTATCATTCATTTTGTTGCTGCTTGGTCACCATCAAGAAGTTAACGTAATTTAATTATTTATTCGATCAATATGGCAGACATATGATCTAATTAGTACCTCTGTAAAGTTTAAACATGATCAGACGAACGCGTCTACCACTTCCGGCAGATCCACACGCGTGAACTATGGCACTTGCAATCTCAATATTAGCGTTAACGCAAAACAAAAAAATGACTCCCAGTACACGTTATTTATTTTCACCGTCTATTATCACAATTTTTGACATGTTATCAATTATCTTCGTAAAATTTTATAAAAAAATCTAACAACACACAAATTTTCTTTATCACAGTCAGCGTCATCAGAAACATCTGATTCAACCTCTGGCTTAATTATCGCCATCAGATAAATCTTCGATTTCTGATTCATTCAAATTCAAAGTATAAGGCCAGGTGTCTGCAAGTGAAAAAATATAAATATGCAAAATAGAACTCAAATTTATCCACAAAAATGAGTGGCGTTAGTTTTGCTACACATATTAATGTTAGCATTAGAAATGTACACATTTTCATCCCAATGTCCACGCACATGGTCATCATGAATAATCTGAAATAGAAAATTTACCGTGACATACAACATATTTAAACTATTTTATAAGTATTTAAAAATAATTATCACAATTTGTATTTTACAAAATTTTGGGCTGTAATATTTTTAAAAAAGACAAAAAAACGGCTACAAACCTTTCGATTTTCCGTCAAAACTTTTCGGCGTAAATGCGGCCACCCTTATACCCTGGGAAATTTTGGTGAACATTAACAAAGAAATGAAAATTTTATATGATAGATACATATGTCTACAATTATGGAAAACCATATTTATAACTGTAACTTGTTCTGGAAATTTTTAAGAGCGGATTTTCTCATCGTCCACGTTATGAGCGGCCAGGTAGGCAAATAATATTTGTGAGCACTGACTTAACAAATTTTGATATGATTGAAAAGAACCTTGAAGTCGTTCCGCAGCATCAAATGTTTCAAAAAATTTTTTTCATTTAAAATTTGATGTGATTCAAATTCAAATTAAAACTTACAACAAATTTATGAGAGTTTATTAAAGTCTTCTGTAGAGTCTTACATATCGAACTTATTTAATGAATGAGTGGTAATAAATTGATGTTGATCTCAAAAAAGATGGTATAATTAAATTCAAATTACAGTTTTAAAAACTAAACTAATCAAATCAAACCACGTTTGAACATGTTCAGCAGTGTGCATTTGATAGAATATTTGATTAAATAGTTAAAAGTCATTTTCTCTAGTGCATTTGCTTCAGAAGTATCAAATACAAATCACACAGCATACACGGACACGCGTGAAAACTGAGCATCAAACATATTGTTATTTGCATTCAAACCCTGCCTCTGCAACAGCAAAACTAAGCGCCTTTAATCATTACACCATCACACCGTCATATCTGTCCTGTCTATAGTGTCAACAAGTAAAGCAGTTAACAATTCTCAATCATTTATAAATTTATGTATAAAATAAAAAATTTCAAATATGCACAAATTATTTAAGTTCAAATCCATGAGTTATATATTATATTTAAAATATAAGGCTTAGAATATAAGATTCAGCGTTAAAATTTTGAATACTGGTAAAAAATTGTAGTAGAAGTGTTGTTAATCTTTTCTCACACGTTTCATAAAGTTTGAACAAAAATAATTGTAGCACCAAGTCTGTCAAGAGCAATCTAAAAAAGAATAGTTTCATTAAACAAGTCAAATTTTCAAACTAAAAATTTATATTAATATATAACAAGGATATGTGTAGATTTATTTGCAAATATGGAAAATAAATTCGATTTACAAAATACTTTTAGTCTAACTAGTAAATTGAAAATGTAAAAATTTAAAACAAGACAGTTTTATTTAAGATACTACGAAAAGCACAACCTGTAAGGTGATTTCATAACAATTTTGAGATGAGAATGGTTTCTTCTTGTAGATCTAATTTTAATATAACAAGTTATCTTTAATTTAAACAGTTAAATTTTTTCATAATCAAATATAACCTTTGTAATCAACAGAGAACTTCATCTGATCATCAAAATTTTGAATAACCTTAGTTGGTCGTTTATAATAAAAACATAGTAAATATTGTAAGCACTGTTATCCGCAAATCAAAATAAACAAACTTGATCAGTAAGGACAATATTTATGGAAACCATGCTTGATTTGTAAAATATTGTTTTAATTTTTTTTCGATCAATATTGTATGTTGAACATAACTTTTGGGTAAAACTTTCTGCCGTTATAAAGTCGAGATATATAGCATACACCTCTTTAAAATCCATTTCTATAGTAGCAATAATTTGATATTAATATGATAATTTGATATGATAATATGATAACAATATGTTGTCAATATGATAATAATTTGATAAGTTTATTTATTTATTTATGTATTTATTTACTACCTAAATGTTCTTCTTCATCTTGCATCTTAATGTTTTTCAAATTTGATGCCACGCTAGTTTTCAAATATTTACTAGTCTTTTTAATATTTGAATTTTTTTTTTTTTTATGCTTGCCATTCCACACAAAATTGTCTTTATTTCCGTTTTCATTAAAACCGTGAACATGTAAAGAAGAGGTCTTGGGTGAAAGTTTTTGTAGATCGATGATGTTTTTATCCAAGATCTTTTCTTTTCCGACTATTGGAATTGAAAGTAAAAAAGTTAAAATTTTGTAAAAAATTTTGTTTAAGTAATCTTCTTAATTTGCAGATAGTTTCACTAACATTTAAATTTTAATGCGAGTTTACCAACGGCTGAAACGTAGAGTGTCAGTTTTGGCCTGATGGGTCTGTTTAAATTAATAAATAAAACATTTAAGTTTTATTACCGTTTATTTTATTTATTTATTATTGATTTTATTACCATTTTATTACCATTAGATGACGCATCTGGACATTATTGGTTGTTTTTTAATTTCATGATCGAGTTGTCTGCATTTGAATTTCTACACGAGATAACTCAATCTGAGCGTAAAAGTATGCAAACATTTCTCTTGAATGTAAAGTTAGGCCAACTTTTGGAGTAGGTGCAGGTAGTCAGATAAACACAACACGTCTACTACTAGTACCACAAAGATACATTAAAGTTTATGAAACAAGTACTCATATACAACGCAAGCGCTTATTTTTTATATATATTTTTTTATTAAATGAGGTCTTTTCAGAGGTGGACATGGGTTGGGTTAACCCATGGGTTGGGTTGGGTTGGGTTGGGTCCAAATTTTTTAAAGTTGTGTGGGTTGGGTTGAAATTTTCAAATTTTATTATAAATAATTTATTTCTGTATTTTTTTTTTATTCTTAAACGAACATTTTAACTAGTTAATAATCGGTGTATTTTATATCGCTGTAATATCATTGTATCTTTGGTCTATCGTTTCCACTTTCTTTTTGTGATTATTGAGTTGAGCAAAAGTTAACTTCTTTCCGATCGAGAAAATTAGTTTTATTTACAAGTATGGCAGAATCAGAAGAAATTCAGCGTCATTTGAGAGGTTTGTGTGATTTAAATTTGCTAAGTTTGCGAAAGTAAAAAATCTAATAAATTTCACATTAACATTTTTACATTTTTTATGTTTTAATTCCTTTTTTAAAGATTTAATTGTTATTTTTCATAATTTCAAATCTCTTTAGTCTTTACAGTTACACTTTACAGACATCAGAATTTTTTCTCAATTGCTCATTTTACTTATTTACCTGATATTCATGTTTCATTTTCTTTCTTTTTTCTACCTAGAAATGGTTTATTTTTCAAATTTTAGTTGGGCGCTGTTGAAGTTTAGAAATCCCATTCATTAGATAAATTTAATTGATTGATTGAACATACTTAAGTATTTAAATATTTATTCTTTCCAGAAAAAACAGGGTGGTATATATTAAAAGCACCCACAAATTTAAAATCAGAAATCTGGCAGAAATTTCACATGGTTTTTCAAAAAAAGGAAAATGATGAAAGCGAAATTCCCTTGAATTACTATTGTGCTTGTATTAAGTGCAATAAGGTATATCAGTTTAAAGATTCATCAGGTAAAAACTTTGGCACTAAAAATCAGCAAGAACATATTAAACATTGTGCTGTAGTCTTGCCAAAGTCACAGTTGAAAATCCAGCAATGCTTGAAACGAAAAATTCAACTGTCTCCTCAAGAATTAATGATGTTGAAGCATAGACAGATCTTTTTCTGTGTTGATGGTTACCACTCATTCAAATCTGTTGAAAATAAAGGGCTTCTCAATTTGATGCAGAGCTGTGTTGAGTTAGGTGCCAAATATGGAAAGTTTGATGTTTCTGACGTTGTTGTGGGAAAATATTAGTAACATATAATTTTTAATTAATTTTCATGTTATTTTATTACACTTGCAGTGTAATTACTTCACCAGTGTGTTTTATTACACATATGATCTTGTATTTTTGAGTTCTGCTTTTTAAATATCATTTGTAAAAATTTGCCTGTTTGGGAAAATTGCGACTCGTGCAGATGGGTCGTGGGTTGGT
>NW_008704704.1:1438021-1458867 GCF_000326865.2 Helobdella robusta | reverse complement strand
TATTCAAAGAATAAGTTAATATTTCTGAAACTGTAATTTGAAATTTATAACTAAACACAAAAAATAATAAAATTACTAAAAAATGTAATGAAGATCCGTTCAGCTAAAAACGCTTAGGACAGTTTACATAAGATCAAAATTAAATTTTTATGTAAGAATACTGATGACTCTACAAACAAAACTTACATACTTACTTATATATAATATAAGTATAACATAACAGAAGCGTCCACCCGAGCGACGATTCGCCAGAACAACGAAAAATTTACTCAGTAAAGTTTTTGCTCGAAGACGTTTTGTCCAATAAATGAAACGTTGGTCCGACACATTTTTCACAACAAAATTATTAGTCAGAGTTGGTTTTTGCCCAACTTTTTTAATTTGATTATATTTATTTATTTCTGTTTGACGTTGAAACCTCTGAAGCAAAACGCAAAAGAGAGAAACCTTTAACCTCTCTCTTTATTGGTAAAGGTAATGATGTATTTTTCTCAAAATTTTTAAAACAAGCAGTGTTTGGTTAACCACCAAAAATCATTATGTCACCATAATCATCACTATCACTACCATCATCGCTATACCATTATAATCTGCCACATGTCACCACAAACTCACAAAAATCATCGCAAAACGCAAATGTCATCTACTTATTGACCATACAATTGCGATTTGATTCGTGCAATTTGGTCTTTATATTTTATTAAAAGTTAGCAAATAGGACACCCAATAAATAGTGAACCCATTGCAACGCCATTTGTTTGTTTGCATAGTGCTAAAGGTGTTTCCACCGTACAAATTTCCAGAAGCTATTTTAGATGTTTTCTTTGAGCTTTTAAGAGTGTTTGTCTGAGGTATAAAATTTTCCTAAAATTGTGTCTATTGTTTCTTTAACCCCTGTACATTTGTGAATAAAGATTTATCATCTAGTGAAGCAATTTTAAAATTATTGTTTGGCTTGAAGGTGGAGCAATACTAAAAAAGTATTTTGTTGAGTAGCTTGGTGACCTTGTAAGTTGGTGTTTGACATCAACATCAACATTGAAGCTAATAAAATCATTTGTCAAATCAATTCACATTCGTCATTCATCAAAATTTCTATTCATAATAGACGACTATAAACTAGGATATTTGTACGGCAACGTAAAAGCGCACAAACCAAATAATCCCTTACATCCAATTATTGCACAATGTGTAACCCCAACTTATAAGGTCGCCAAGCTGCTCAACAAAATACTTTATCCGTATTGTCCTAAAACATACTCTGTTAAATCGAGCTACTAATTAGCGAATATCATCAAAAACTCAGATTGCAAAGACACAGTTGCGTCACTAGATGTAGAAAGTTTATTTACCAACGTACCAGTGATCGATGGCATCAACAACATTTGCTACTAGGCCTATCATTACACCACAATGCAATAGCTCCGCATTCTTCAACACTTGTCAATAAATCTACTCAAAAATTGTACAATTCAATCTCTTTTCACGACACCAACCAACCAGTTATATTTACATATAGACGGAATCGCGAGTGGATCACCACATGGCCCACATTTCGCTGAATTCTATATGGGCAATTTAGAACATACCAGGTTTGCTGATGTTTCTTAAAACCGCCAATATATTTACGATATGTTGACGATATTTTCAACTTTAAATTCAGATGCCTACAATCTATGTGTTCTGCTACACAACGGTTCTGTTCTCAACTTCACAATTGAATTTCAACAAAACCACAAAATTTATTTTCTCGACACCCTAATAACATAGCATGATGGTTATTTCACTAAACAAGTTTACAACAAGCCGACACATTTATGTTAGTATTTAAACTATGACTCGAAGCGGTACAATATTAGTGTGGTTCGAAACCTTGTAAATAGAGCTTACAGACTTTGTTCCATCCACTATCTGTTCAACACGAATTGTTTCACATAAAACAATTGATTGTTAATAATAATTATCTTAACCGTATCGTCGATCAAGTCTTCACAAATTATACCCAGAAACATCCACAATAACAATGTCACTTAGACAAACTCCTTACAAATTAACTATTAAGTTGTTTTATATGAACCAAATTCATCTGAACTATAAAACCGACGGACGGATCTACCAAAATAATATCAGAAATAATGTTCATCTTTGCAATAATAATAAAATTTAATTACATATATACTACCAAAATTTACAAACATTACAATTCATTATTAAAAACATAACGTTACAAAAAATAACAACTTATAGTGTGCCAATGTAATTTACCAGTTTAACTGTCCAACGCCAGAGTGATGCGGCTCGTTTCATCGGTCATATTCAAACCACTTTGTCACGCCGTCTCATCGTGCACCTACAACATGGCGCCATTATTGACCACTTTTTTCTTTCACACTCAACAAATCTTACAGATTCAATCTTTTAATTACTAACCATAAACTCATCACTTTGCTGCCGTTCATAACGTTAATCAACTAACTTTCATCATACGTTTTTGTCATTCTTCATCCAAAAATTTATTAATGTTTATATTTTAACACTAACACATTGTTAACACTATCTGTTTGTTGCCGCCAAGACAGTTTTACCTCCTGCCAAGCCAGTTAACAGTACTAATCTGCGACAACATTTTGATGATGGATATCTATAAAATAAGAAAACTACGCAAGGTTGGACTGGGAGCTGAATTTTTTGGGATATACTCTTACTATTAGCAATTAAAAACTAATTATTTTAAATTATAATTTAAAAGAAATGAAACATCGAATTTTTGCGTTTTATGTGAACCAAGTAGTCTTGAGAAATGCACTTGCTTTTTTTTCGGTATTTCAAAAACGAGTGTGATAATAGTTTTAGAATGGTAATGATCAAAAATAATAGCCTTAGAGCACAAGTTACTCCAAGTTTAACCCGAATTGGGATAAATAAAAAATAACGTTTAAAAAATTAAGAAATAAAAGCTTTGGAGCAGAATTTACTTCCAGAAAAACCTGTCTATGCAACTCAAATGTAGTCTGGGAGCGCGTTTAGGATTTTTTTTATTTTTAAAGTTTTTTTCCAGGTGATAAACATATTTTTTTAGTACAAAATGAAAAACACCTCAAAAAACTTATTTTTATTATCATAATTATAAATTGTTGTAGAGAAAGTGTGGCTACATTAATATCCTAATAATAATGGCAGCAGTAACAACAACAACAATAATAAAAATAATAGTAATAATAACAAAATTTTCAGTAAGCTCACACAATAAATGCCATATTTCTTATTTCTTTGTTGCTCTTACTGGGCGTTGATCAGTTTAAAAGTTGACAGCATGGGACTAGAATACTTAGTGCTTATGATTTGGTGCTTGCGCATACATACAAATGTGCATCGTGTAGTCTAGAATTATGGGTGTGCACGAACAGTATAATAAGCTACTATTTATAAACATTTCCGCTTTTTTCAAGAATTGTGTAATTATGATTGAATAATATAAAAATTATCATTTTCAACCAAATGTAAATTTTGCCATTCTATTTTGTATACTTAAATGGATTGTCTATGGACGATTCAAATATTTTAGTTTTAATTACTTGAACAATTACATCATTAACTCACATTATTAAGCATCCAAATGTCAATGAAGATGACAAAAAAAGAAGGCACACTCGTTTAAACAATTTATTACAAAGAAGTTTATGGTATAAAAATGTTTGGGAATAATTTTTATATGTAATATAGTTAAATATACTTAAATTTAAAATTTGATTAAATTAATATAATTTGATTTTAATATTTTATTTGTTAGCTAAATGTATAAAAAGTTATTAAATGTTTTCTAATATGAAGCAGTACGAACCAGATGTGTTTTCAAGTACTTTTTCTCGAGAACAGGTACAAATACTCAAGTCTCAAGTATGAATACAAGTATCGAAAAAAATTCAAGTACAAGTACTTAACCCTCAAATACAAGTACTTTTATGCAAAAGAAAAACAAAAAAACATTTCTCTGGTTAATGGCGGACGGTTGTAAACAAATTTTCGCAAAAATTATTTTACGTTGCGGAGTTAAAACGTATCGTTTTCACTTATAATTCTAGCGGTTTATGTTATAATTAGTTCCAAATAATAGAAATTTGTATTTTGAACTTTTTGTTAAGCGTACGTTTATTAATTTAACGTAATCCGTTAGGTGTACCTATCTCTGAATTTGCCAGCAAGCTAGTTTCAATTTGTGAAACAGATTCCTGTAATAATGCTCCTTTAACTGCTGAATCGTTGGAAATTGTGATAACCAAAGTCATGGAAAAATCTAGCGAAAACATGTTGAAACTCATTGACGGGCTCTTGGAAAAATCCAAAGAGAATGTTGAAAAAGTAATCTCCTTTTCTAACAACAATCTTAAAAATTTGTTTGTGAAATTTGACTCAAATATGAAACAAGTAGTTGAGAAGGTCACTAGATCATGAGCAAATTAGCAAACTATTTAAAACAACACTTATTAAATGGAAGCAACAGTTTTGAGCGTGCAATCAAAAGCATGTCTGAAGCCGTGACTAACTCAATGTGTCAGATTCATGCCACTTTGTCAACGTTGAGTACTAGCATATCAGAATTCCAGAAGCAAGTTTTTAAGCAGAATGAAACACCATTGATTGAGTCAATGACAAAAGCCTTTTGGGCGGTGGACCAGGAGCGAAAAGATGAAGAAAGACGAGCCAGTAATGAGATTATATCTGGCCTTGAACAACAACCTGGAGCCAGTGATAGGGATATTGTCACTTTGCTCTGTCGATTAAGCCGCAGATTATCAAAACTTGCCAAATCAGTAGTAAAAAATGTGTTTTACTCTTTCAGCTCCTGAAACAGTTGACGATTTAGTATCCTCATCTAGACTTCCTAAATTTTCTAGACTAGCCTGAGACCAAGAATGTTTTCATCAATCATGATCTTTTTAAAAGATAGACTGAACAAGCTTTTATCAAACGACAGGAGCGACGCCTTATCAAATTCACCGGTGAAAAATCTTCTAAATTGAATAATGATCAGCCTTTTCGTCTCAACAAATAAACCCACACCTCTTCGAATGGCCTTGACCAATATTAGAAGCCTACAGAATAAACAGAATGACTCTAATTTGTTTTTATCAGAATATAATCCTGACAGTTTGAGAATTGACGACAGCAATGTGACATGTGATCTCGTGATGATGGCAAATACATTCAATGATTATTTTGCTACTGTTTTTACTGTTGATGATAATAGTACTTGTTCACTACCCAGCCGTACTAACAAATCATTAGGGGATATTAATTTCACTCCAGATATAGTTTATCAAGCACTTCGCAAGCTAAAAAGAACAACTTCTGTGGGTCCCGATGGAATACCTAACATTCCACTCATAATGTGTGCTTTTTCACTAGATGTTTAGCTGTTCCACTATGCCACATCTTTAACTCATCTTTTAAAGATAATCCAATACCATCTAAATGAAAGACTGCTATCATCATTCCAGTACATGAAATAGATCCAACTAATTATCCTAGCAATTATAGACCGATATCTCTTACCTGTTCATCATACTGTGTCATGGAAAAAATTGTTAATAAAAATTTATTATCGTATTTGTTAGACAACAATTTAATTACTAATTCTCCGCGTAGATCAACTTCTACCAATTTTATTAGATTTCTTAAAGATTCATTGCTTATTCGTCAACAAATAACCTGATAATACATTTGTTAATCAATATGCGGTTGATCACCACATTTTGAATCCTGTTGGCCACTTTATAGATCTTGGTGTAATAATCAGCAATCGTCGGCACATCAATGACATCACTCATAGAGCGTCTACTCGTGCATACCTGATCAAACTTCAAGAGATAAAGACCTTCTCACCAAAGCTTTCTGCACATACGTTTGACCATTATCGGAATATTGCTCGTCCGTCTGGAAACCTGACTACAAATACCATTTGACAATAATAAAAAGTGTAAAAAGGAAATTTGCAAAGTTCATTCCTTCAGTTCTTCATCTTCCGTACACAACTCGTCTGTGCTTAGTGGGATTACAAAAGTTGAAACATCGCAGTCTAATTTCAAACCTATTTTGTGTACAAAATATTAAACAACGTTATCAGCATAATTTGAATGATCTGTTTCCTCCCTTGTCCTACCAATTAACTCGTGGACATCCTTATAGACTACGTGAATCTAACCCCGACAGCAACACATCCGGATACTTTTTTGGTAGCAGAATTGTTCGAATTTGGAACTCATTGCCTAATGAGATTGTTTCGTCACAAACATATTTAATTTTCAAAAACAAAATAACTTTAGTAGGCCTCAACAAATTTTTAACTTTTGTGTGAATATTGAATATTTCTTTTTCTCTTTTCTACGTCTGCGCTTAGGGGATGTGGGTTTTGCTCGGGAGATGCATGGGCTTACACGGGCAAGTGGCCTGTGTGGTCCTCTGGTCAGTTGCGTAATAAATATAAATAACTTCTATTTCAAATCAATAAAAAATTCAATCAAGTATTATATTGTTTCTAGGGATGTACTAGATTTAATTTTTCTGGAGCCGGATTTACAAAAACAAATCTGGCCAGAGCCATATTAGCAGGCAGATCTGTGCACAGTGCATTTTGTTATAATTATTGACTATGACTTCATTAGCTTGCCTACAGCTTGTTTAAAACTCAGTATAAAACCTTGTTACATTACATCCTTATCAATAAATTAACTTGAATTTAATAAAAATTGAATTAATATCTCTTAATAAATTTGTGTATATAAAAACATACACATGAAAACAACACATACATTAAAACTTGCATGCATAATAAAACATGTGCGATTAAAAAACAAATTTCTTAACCCGTGTGCTTGGTGTTAGTGTCTGGCTCATAGATATCTCGATGTAATAACAGCCTCTAGATACGAAAGAGCTAACACACGCACGTCATAACTTGAGCATAGTAGGCCATGGTCTCCTAAATAATATCTTACTGGTCGAGAAACCAAATGTGATTTTGTGTGTGCTCGACCCAAACTGAGGCCATGCTTGTTTGATAAATAAATGCTACTCGCTATATAAGTTGCTGTTTTTTACTTTTGAACGTTTTGATTTCGTTTATCATCGCTTGTATTGTGTTGTTGATTTTGCTTTTTATTTTGCTGATTTATTTAAAAATATTAAAATTATTAAAAATATTTTATTTTAAATTATTAAATTCAAAATGGTTAATAAATGTTGTGTTTATGGCTTTAAATCTGGGTATACGTCAGAAAATCGTTCGGAGTCTGAGATTACGGAAAAACAGAAAATCACGTTTTATAAATTTCCTATTGATGACGAAGAATTAGCAAGAAAGTAGTTGAAAAATATCGCGAGAAAAGATTTTCATCCTTCGCAACATACCAGGATTTGCTCGAAGCATTTTACTCCAGATGATTTCATCACATCATCTCAGGACAGCAAAATCGCTCGTCAACGCCGAAACAACAAGGATACGTTTTTGATAAGACTTGTCTTAAACCCGATTCGGTTCTAACTATTTTTTCTAATCATAAAGCTACATCAAGATCAGGTAATGCGCTTCGAAGCAGTAAGAATAATAAAGAAATGGAAAGACTCGGAGAGTTGGAAAGAAATTTTATGAAAGAAGATTCAATCGTAGGTCTGAATCTTGGAGATATTAAAATGAAATTAGAGGAAGAAGTAACTTTTTCTACTGAATTTATAATTAAATTCATAGACAACAACATGGTTGATGAGGATCATCATTTATCTGTTAGTTGTTCAATATTAGTGACACCTGAGTTTCATTTGTTTTTAGAAGTGTGGAATTTCATTATTTAAAAATAGTAATTTTGATTTTAATGATATCAAACTGGCTTTATTTTCATTAAAAAATTCAAATTATTCAAAAGTGGCAGATGATATTGTTGACCAATTCAAGCCTGAAAAAACAACACTTGATTCTATTTATGTTGTTGCTGGATATATTGCTAGATATATTTTTCATAAAAATAAATGTGCACAATGTCTGGAAAATTTGGCAATAAATTCATATTTTGAAATCGAATTGGATGATGATTCCAGAACAACATAATTCGATCTAATAAATCGTAGGGGACTAAAAAGACCATCATCATGTAATTTCTATTTTTTTTTGATATGTAGGAAAGCATTTGAAGAATTACTACACAAATTTCTCTCTGTTTCAAACCAGCAACAATTATTTGGTGATATTATAAATAGATTTAATGACAATAATGACTTGGAGAATGAATTTCCAGAATTTTGCACAACAGGGCATGATCTCAAACAATTAATTTCAAATGTATTTTTTAACATTGTTGCAAATAATTTAATTAAATCAATTAGAGAAAATGCAAATGAAAAGAAGACTATTAAATATAAAAAAAGAAAACTTTGTAAATTACAGAACATTTGAATTTATTTTCATTATTATATTTTTTTGCAATAAATAATGTTTTTATTTTTTTAATAAATGTTTAAAATATTTATCGTTTCAACATTTTAATCGTTTGTTCAAAGTATTAAAATTTTTAAGTGTTGCAGAATTAAAGACGTTCCGTCGTTTACTTTATGTGTGTAGTATAGAATGCATGGCCTCAGTTTGGGCATGTGTAAATTTCAGTTTCTCGTCTAGTATCTATTATTTAGGAGTCTATGAGTAGGCCCAAGCACATATAGGAAATTTCTTATTATCGTTACTTATACCGCGTAAAAGAGGGCCATAATTATTTTGTGATATTTGACCACGTAGATTTTATTCACTGCTAGGTTTTTATAACAATTTGTTTAAAGAATACGCTATCATTTTTTTATTATAATGTATTATGAAATTCTTTTTGTGTTTTCAGACATTCTAATTAACGTTAATATAATTTCAGAATTTATATTCTATAAACATGTTATATTAATAAAAAACACTACAGTCTATCAATTTGAAAAATGAAAAAAGTTAAAAGAAGATGCAGTAACATCTAAATTTCAGAATGCACTTTCATATTTTTCCATTCCAACGCAACCTTGATTGACAACAAAACCTTCATCAGTTACTTGTTATGTGTTAAATATTAAAAGGGCAGAAAAAGCAGCTGAAGAGTTCCTAGAAACTGATTTTCTAAATAATTGTGGATTGAATGATCTAACTAAAACAACGTTTATCTGAAGAATGCACTTTCCCCTCAGAATTTGAATTTAAATTGATGAAAAAATTATAATTAAAATTAATTGTCCAGCAGTTGCATGTTCAATACTGATCAGTGAAAATTATGAATTTACAGTGCATCATCAAGAAGTTAAATTTCCTCATTCATTCATGAATGGTATTATTGAAAAAGATTTATCAAGGATTAGATTAGTCAAATATTAAGTGTTCTCGCTCGTCTAAATGGATACGATAAATCTATCGGGCCATGAACTTGTTAGACTGCTATAAGGCGTGCGAACGAAAAATATGTTAAAAAAAATTTTTTTACGCTGAATATTATTTTAACAAGTATTTGTAAAAATTTCCGTTACTTACAATTAAAAATAAATAAAAAAAATTTTTAAATAAATTTATATTTGCGCGTCGTAATACTATTATTTATTATCTTTGGCAAGAGTTCATTTTTCATCAGTTGTGAGCGGCGAGGCTTTCGAAGATTCGTTTGATTTTTATTGTTTGGTTTGATCTAATTTAATTAAATAAATTAAATTTTTTATTTTATCACTCTAATTTGAGAAAATGAGTTCCGAGTCGTTAAAGTTAGGAAATGGATTTATGAATGTTGAAAAAGCTGTTGATGTGATAAAAAGTTTTTTTTAATTTAAATTAATTAAAGAAAACTACCATCTAATGAAGCGTGACATTGAAGAAAAAGTTAAAAATTTTAGCAAAAAATGTATTCTGGAAAGCGCCAAAATTAGGTGGGTCTGTAAGCACTATGGAGATGTTAAACCGTCTGCAAATTTGAAGAAAACTGGGACATGACCTAACCAGGCATCCTTGTTGTGTGGTTGCATTGCCTTATAGCATCTCAACGTCTAATTCGCCGTGCGGCCTCACGCTTCATAGCATTGACACGTTTAATTCGCCGTGCGGATTTCTCACGCCTTATAGCATCTCAACGGCGTGTTCGTCATGCGAATCAGCACGCCTTATAGCACTGACCAAATGGATAATCAACTGAAACTTCTACAGAGACCAATTCTGAACTACAAAAAAGTTACTAAACATCAACTAAAAGCTTGTTTAAATTTTTTTGTTGAGAGTGATGATGAATATCTTCAATTAAAATTTGTTTTTGATCAATTAAAATTAATTGATCTTAGCAAACATGGGAGAAATTATTCTTCACAATTATTAGCATAGGCTTATTTGATTTACTTTTCAAGCTTCTCAGCATAAAAAAAGTTAACTGAAAGTAAAGCATTGTACAACAGATGAAAGTCACTAGAAGAGTTAATGTTAAATGTGAACTCTTTGATTAAATTCTATTAATCAGTTACAAAGAACTTGTCTTTTAATATTTGATGAAGTGTATGTTGCGAAGCGAATTGAATTCAAATTTTTCATTCATCATGCAATAGACCATCATACTCAACAACCTATCTTTCTTTTATTTGATGCAGTCCATAACCTAACAAATATTTACAACATATTTAAAACAACATTTTAACCAGAAAAAACTCTTCCTGAATATTACAGCCTTTTTTAAATATTTCCCAATGCACAGCAAACATTGCACATAAGAAGAATTATACAGGTTAGAATTAAATTTAAAAAAAAAACACAAATTAAGTAAAATATTATTTAATCCCTCAAACATAGAAAAAAGACTGATGACGAGTCATTTTATTCCAATGAAGATCATTCTAACATTGTTGTTTATTTGCAATACATCAACGGAGAAGGTTTGTTGAAGCCAGCTGAATATATATTTTCCGCTTGTCTAGACTGCTGGCAAATTTTTCAAACAATGAAAAATACAGAAACAGCTATGAAACTTTTCAAAACTTCCAACTATTAACGAAGACTTTTCACAACACTTGTAAATAATTATACACAAAATAACATTTTGTTCGTTCTTGTTAAAAAATATTAATGACCGTGTAAATAATAAAACTAAATTTTTTTATTTCATGATTTTTTGATTTAATAAAAAAGTTAATTATTAAAACAGTTTTTTTGTTTTCGTTTAAAAACAATAAAAACAAAATTATATAATTGCACTGCATAACACGACTCTTATGCGCGCAGCACAAAAGCCTATTAAGCAATATGAGCGTTTAAAGGTTTCGTATCTAGAGGCTACGTTGAGACATCTATGGTCTGGCCATTCAAAAGTAATTAAGATATAATCAAGATAGACACACAATCAGATAGTTCAAGAGGTACAATCGTAATTCTTCAGGCTTCTAATCATTTCACGCTTACAATACGTTCATTAAATAACACACTAAGCATACAAGTTTACATGTAACAAATAATTGTACAATGTGTAAATGTAGACATACATGCGTGTTTATTAAAACTTATATGACAAAAAATTCTGCGCAAATCTGAAATCGGGTTAAATTATGACTTAGCCGAATTTGGAAAAACAGCCAAAATCTCCAAAGTATTAGAACTATAAGTTTGTAAATTTTTGTAAAGTATTTGGACGTTGTACTGCTAGAAAAATTTTAAGTACGAGTACATTGTAAAATAACAAGTACGAGTACAAGTACTTAGGTGTCAAGAACGAGCACATGTGTTTAAAATTGGTACTCGAGTAGTACTCGAGCACAAGTATTAAGTATGAGTACCGCATCACTAGTACGAACAAGTAACGCTCAGTAAGGATAATTTAATATGTTTTATCTTATATATTTTCAAAATCCAAAATGAAAAAAAAATAATAAAAAATAATGAAATTAAAATTCAATTCATTAAAAAAGAACTAATAAATGAGAATATAATGTACGAGCCTCTCATGCTCATTTATTATAAAGTGTACGAGAGTAAAAATATATTTAAGATAGCAATGCAGAATTTCTGTAGCAATGAATGTTATGTGACGAGCGAATTACAGCGTTGATTAATTTTTTGTCAAAAAAATGTGGCCATAAAATTTTGAACAATTTTAAAAGCCTGCATTTGAATTACATTTCAAGTTTTAGTAATTCTGGCGTTTGTATTCTCTGAATAAAACTAGGTTTGTCTCGTGTCATATTGTTTGCTCTACAATTTCGATCTTGTTGATACATATAATTGCAATATCTGGTCGGAATTTGTTGAATAGCTGTGAAATCAAATTGTACATTTTCAGTGTCAAGATCCGCAAATATATCACGGTCCGATAATACACAAATCTTTAACCAGGTGATGATTATTGACAGCAGTCTGTCTGTGTATCTAGCTAGAACTGTCGCCGATCCACATTTGGATATGACGTGTTTGTTGGTTTGCATAACGGACACAAGTAAGTTGTTGATTCACCCAATTTGAATAAGTTAACATTGGCGGAGGGCTAGGGCTACTGTATTATATATTTTCTGGTAAACTTGTAGAGCACATTAGAGAGATTTTCAATGATTTTTGACCAACGTGCTGTGCGCAATGGCGAAATGTACCAGTTGATTGCTTTGATCAACAAAGAACAAACTGTGACAATGAAGGGCAAACATATGGTTGAGGCTAGATTAGATTCTTGCTTCCTCCAGCAATTTGAGTGACAGTTCCAGAAAACCTGAGTCAGCCGACATACTATTTGCCTTAATAAAATTGGTGGACGCCACAGACAATTAGTTTCCTTATTGTTACAAGATTTTAAGTAATTTCAAATTTTTATTTTGTTTTTTTTCATCATGTCTTTTAGGGAGATGATGTTGTGCCCACAAAACTTTAGATATACAGCCAATAACAGAAGTAACTAGCCATAACCTGACACTTTAACAATTAAGCTATCTAGATTTGACGATACTCAAGTTGAAGAAAAGTTGCAGTTGAAATAGAAATTGAATCTTCAACCAACATGCTACAAAATTATCTCAAGACTCATAAAAACAGTTTGTATAATTTTCTACAACAGTATAAATTCATTAACACAAACATTCAAAAAGAGTTTTATCTAAAGGTGGACGCATTCTCAACCTTATGAAAGATGCAAGTAGATTTGAACTATGCGTGGTGCAAATAGTCAAGCGTAAAGATATGCATTGACAAGTGTCACTCCTTGGTAAAAGGAAGAGAAACGGAGAGTGCCAGCAGTTTCTACCAAAACTAAATGTCGAAAATACGGCCATTCCAAACGTTAAAATTGAAGAAAGTTTTGTATATCTGGGCAGATTGTATGATTATGGATATGACGACAAAATTCAAAGATGCAATCAATCAAATCTAAATTAATTGAACTTCTAAAAACCACCACTGCTCTGAGCATTTTATCGCAACAAAAATTACAAATTTTTAGAAGGTTCATTCCGACTAAGACTCAATTTCAACTGTTGTAGAAAATTATGCAATCTGTTTTTATGAGTTTGGAGATAATTTTGTTGCAAGTTGGTTGGGTCTGTTTTGTAGATTAAAATTGTTAATGCTTTTTTAAAACAATTTGGTATTGTTGCAGAAGCTCAACGTTTTAAAATATCTTGTCGAAACAGTTACTGAAAATTGGACATCTTTTTAGGATAATAATTGATACAAGTATGGGCACGGAGGGTACTTTTGCCAACAATTTTTGAAACCTTTTCATAAGTTGGAGGGTCGATATTTTCGCCGAATGAAAGCGATAACAGAGATGGAATCTAATCAGGAATGTTGAAATTAATTTTTTGTCGGCTTTCATAAGTTGCAAATGAAACAGCTCTCTTCATCGACAATGAATGATGGAGGTACTGATGTACAAGGCGAGAGTGCCAGAAATTATTTGATTGTTGAAACGAGGTGTTTGGTCGATTGTCAGATTTATTGTTTTGTTTTGATTGACAAAGTTTGGATCTTATTAGTTTACTGGTAGCAATTATTTCTTTGTAAAACGAGTTATTGTTGCGACCAAGAATTTTAGATTTGAATTATGATTGGTTGACATTTTGTGTTTACTGTGTTGGTATAGTAGTTGTAGATTGTATTTTGATAAATTGAAGTAAATGTGTTGATGTCATCTAACTGGCTCAAGCCACAAAACTCTTGGTGAAAATAAACATTTACTTCAGCCCACTGACTGCGTTCTCGGCAGCTTGGTACCTGGGAGAGGATTTGGAGTTGTTGATGATTAGACGTGTGTTCAAATTGTTGTTGTGTGTTGTTAACTGTTTCGACATCAGGTACTTTTGTTTTAAAAGATTTAGACATTTTGCAAGTTCGACGATGCATGAGTAATCACTTCCGACCCCTGCAAAATTTTCCACAGCAACAACGCAGGATTTTATCAATATTATTGCTCGCTCATATCGTAAATTAAATTATTATCAGAAATAATATTAGGAGAGATTTTAATATTAGCTTTCGGCGAAACATTAAGTTTTGTAGTTTCATGCAATGTATTTAAAGTTCTTAAAAATAATACGGACATTTCGCCGCATTAACACCATTTAAAAGTTTAAAAACTAAAATTAAACGAATAATTAATTTAAAATTCAAATTACTATTAAAATTTAAATTAAACTACACCGTCACAATGATCGTATTGTTATCTAACACTGTAAACTAATTTAAAATATATTAAATACTTAAAAACCAGTAGTTGCAATAAAACAGTAAATTGCAGCTCTGTAGCTCTTGTTAGAAGTTGTAGGCAACGTTATCGTTCGAAGTTGTACGCAACGTATAATAATAATAATAATAATAATAATAATAATAATAATAAATATGTGCTTTCTACCTCGAGTGGATTGCATTGTTCATTCGTATACCGTCTATCTTACCACAGATGTCTATTAAATCTTCTCTGGTTAGTCGCAAAAGATCAGAACCTTTTAATGAAAAAGTTAAAAACCCGTTTAAAAGTTATAAAATATGCATATAACAAATTAACAATATAAAAAAAAATGTAAAATTATAAAATTTAAAAAAATAATTTAACCTGTAAAACATTCAAAGTATTGCGCATAACTTTCAAATTGATTTTTCAGTAACCATTCTTTGATTTCTATGGATGTCATAGCTGAATGAACGTTGTAAGGTTTGTGATCAAGCTCACTTGTAAATTCATCTTGTGAGTATTGAGAATTGTTTATAGAAAAGTCGTTTAATTCTTGATGTTGTTGGAAACATACGTTCGGCGATTTTTGAAATTGTAAGCTGTTTTTGTTTGGTTGACTCAGTTGATAATTTTGCTGTTGCGTTACATTTGAGCTATTTTTGCTCTGAAGGATTATGTAATCTTGAAATCCATTGTCGCCGTTATTGTTGTTGTAGTTGTTTCTGTTTTGATTAAGGGTGTTGATATTATTTCTATCATTATGATTAATATTATTGACAACGTTATACAGTTCGGGAGTTGCTGGCATCGAGGAACTTTGAATCTTTAATGTATAAAAATAGTTCGTTTTTAATACATTCAAAATAAAAAGCATTGAACAAATAATTAAATTTTTAGATACTTTTTTTTTGAAAAATGCAGATTTTTTCTGATGTATTGGCTGAGTCGTAATGAACAATTTCTGAAAAATAATAACGATAAATATTTTTATCGTAACTCGTTTATTTTTTAACAAGCAAAAATGTTTTTTTGATGTTAAGGGTTAGATGTTAAAGTAAAATGATTTAGATAACAACTTTTTATTATATACAACAAAAATAAGTTGAAACATTTTAGAAGAAATGTGAGGCTATTGCTAAAAATGTTATTGCACAAAAATAGCTCGTATTTTTAAATTTTATGGTGAAAAAAGCACATACATTCAGAGCACTATAAAAAGAAACAAAAAAGGAGGCGCAAGTTCGGACTAAATCAAGCTTTATACACATGCAAAAGGCTTTGTTATAAACTGAGGATGCACAATTCGCAACAATAAGTATTAATGAATTTTTTGTGCGATCCGAAAGTACTCCTCCACCAGATCGTCAGCAGTGATCATGCAATATCGATATTAGTCTATGAAACGACTTGGAAAACAGCTGGTTTGTTGTGAACGTAGTATTTGTGGCATTTTGTGGTATTGTGATATTTTTTATCGTGGGCTGGTTTTAATGGTACTAACGTGTTGATACATTTGCCGAAGCTGTTGTTGTTATTGATGATAATAATACGGACGGGCTTCGTGTGGTGGTTGACGATTTAGCAGGTGATTTAAAAATTTATAAAAATTGAAAAATGTCGATGACATAGTTGTAGAAAATGTAAATGTTTGTTTTTATGTTTACTAAAACAGCTATTGTCAATGGTGTTAACAAAAAATTGAAACTGAATAAGGAGCTGATTCGTTAATTGATTGTTGTTCCTTCAGCAATCGATGCCTAGCTTTAAATTTGTTCATTGATTGTGCCTCAACAAATTCATTTGGTAACGAGTTTCAAGTATTTGCGACTCTATTGAATAAATAATTCTCTCTACCTCAATTTCTTATTAATTTTTTAAAATATTTTAAATCAACTTTGTCCAAATTATGCATGATTTTAAACAACTGAATCAATTCTCCTTTTTTTTCTTTAAACCAAGGTTGTTAATTCTAATTTTTTAAATCGACTTCGTAAGTTAGGTTTCTTATAAATGGAACCAACTTTGTTGCTCTGTGCTGGACTTTTTCGATTATCTCGCTATCACCCTATAGATTTGGGGACCAAACTAATAATGCAAACACCACAGTGGACGAATAAAAGTTAGGGTTAGCAACTTATAATCAAATTTCCCAAAAGATTTTTTTTATTTGACCAAGCATTTGGTTTACTTTGTTTGATGTTGAAATGACCTGAATTTTCCATTTTATGTTATTTGAAAAAATCACTCCAAGATCTCTCTCGGATTCAGATTCAGCAAGAAGTATTCCATTTATATACAGTGGACATTTTGTATTACTTGATCCATAGTGCATAACAGTGCATTTTTCAATGTTGAACCGTAGAAGCCAGTCTTGCGTCCATTGAAATGTCTCATTCAAATTAGATTGAAGTTCGACTACATCGTTATCTGACGATATTGCTATATGATTTTGGTATCATCTGCAAAGAGTTTTGTTGTATTTTCCAGTTTTGTTTGTAAGTCATTGATGTAGAGAATAAAGAGTAGTGAACCAATAACCGAGCCCTGAGGAACACCACTAAAAATTTTAGCCAAGTCAGAAATAGTTTCATCTTGAACAATTTTTTGTCTTTTGTTTCTAAGAACAGATTCAATCTATTTATACACCAATCTATTTATCTTAATTTAATTTAGCTAATAATCTTTTGTGTGGAACAGTATCAAATACCTTGGCAAAATCAAACAAAACTACATCCACAGGAATAGAATTATTCAAATTTAAGGAAATAAATGTAAGAGTTTCAAGTAGATTTGTTGTGCATGATTTGCCCTTAACAAAACCATGTTGTTGTTTTACTATTATGTTATTCCTTAAAAGATGACCTTCTACACTTTTTCGAATTATACTTTCCATTATTTTACATGGAACTGATGTTAAAGAAAGCGAGCAATAATTTGTTGCTACAGTTTTGTCGCCTTTTTTGTAGATCGGTGAAACGCTTGCCGATTAGAACTGAAGTGGAAGTTGACTAGTAGCCAGAGGCTTGGAATATCAAAGCAATTGGAACAGCAAACGCCTCTGCACACTTTTATAACAATACTGGATGCAGTTTATCAACACAACAAGATTTGTTTTCATCGAGCTATCTAAGTTTATTTAAAACGATCTCATAAATGATATCATCTGGCATCATATCTATAAATTGTTCAAAAATGCTTTCATTTGCATAAAAAGGCGGAATTTTATTGTCGTCTTCAAGTACAAACACATCTTGGAAACTGGCATTTATTAGATTCACAATTTCAACTGAGTCGTGACTTAGTTTGCCATTTGGTTTTCTTAAAGACTTAATTGACTCTTTCACTGTTTGATGAATGTTAAAAAACATATATTTTTAAAGAACTTCTGATAAGTGTTTTTAAATGTAAGTTGATCCATGAAGCTGTTTTATTACGACGTTTTGCTGCATCGACTATGGGTACAAAAATATTAATTACTTCACTTATGTAATAAAGAAATTCGTCATACATTTGTTGTACAGTCATGTTTTCAAATAATTTTGTCCAATTTATATTAGATATCACTCGAGATGTTTTTCTAAAATTTTCTTTATTATATAAAAATTTGTATATAGACATTGAACTGGGTAGACATTTTCTACAACAAAACCAAGGACAAAATAAGATAACCCTGAGTTATATTACCAAAAACAAAAATTGGATCTACTGAACATACGTTCCCTGATTCCGTTATAAAATTCAAATCCAAAATATTCTCTGTTACACCATTGGACTTTTGAAATGTTGGTACGTTAACATGTTGAAAGAGGAACGTGTCGTTGATTATGTCGCTAAATTTGTGTTCAATGCCACTGACATTTATAATTGTGATGATTGACCCGATTAATCATTTTATTGATGGGAAATGAAATCTCCCATTATCAGAACATCTATAAAACCCTTACCAACGTAACACCTAGCTTACTTGAAAAATAATCTGGCCTATAGATATACCCCACCAAATATTTATCACTATAAAGACAAATAACTGTCCATACTAGTTCAATTTTGCTCCTGTTGAAAACAGTATCATTGATTTCATAAAAATTGACAGATGAATTGATAAACAGACACACTCCGCCACCACTACGTTTATCATTTCGATCTTTTCTATATACATTAAAGTATTTTATATTAACAATTGAACTATCTTTGAACCATGTTTCACTTACACCAATAACCGATGGATTATACGCCTCAACAACAATTTTGAATTCATTCAGTTTATTATCTAAAGAAGTAGCATTTCAATACATACTGTGTAGGGTGTTGTATCTGTTTAGAAAACCTGCCCTATCATAAGTTGAATTTAAATTAACAAAGTTTCCTGAATCTCTGCACTTGATTTCTACGGATGTCATATCGAAAGAGCGAGTCTGCACCGAGTTCTGCATTCAATTTGTTTCGTACCTGTCTCAACTTATAAACCTGTTGTCTTTCAGCTTCTGTCAAATCTGGACTTATTAGTCAAATTTTCTCAATTTTTTAGCTGCCAAGACAAATTCAGACAAATCAACCAACAATGGCTCAGGTTTTGCTGGGTTTTTTGATCTCAACCTTCTTGAGTATGCAACTGAAAATCTCACTAATTTAGGTTTCGTCATTTGCTTTTTTATCAGTCACATTTGAAACAGATGATTCTGGTACTCCGTACGTTCAAATCAGTCAGTCAGTCAGTCAGTCAGTCAGTCAGTCAGTCAGTCAGTCAGTCAGTCAGTCAGTCAGTCAGTCAGTCAGTCAGTCAGTCAGTCAGTCAGTCAGTCAGTCAGTCAGTCAGTCAGTCAGTCAGTCAGTCAGTCAGTCAGTCAGTCAGTCAGTCAGTCAGTCAGTCAGTCAGTCAGTCAGTCAGTCAGTCAGTCAGTCAGTCAGTCAGTCAGTCAGTCAGTCAGTCAGTCAGTCAGTCAGTCAGTCAGTCAGTCAGTCAGTCAGTCAGTCAGTCAGTCAGTCAGTCAGTCAGTCAGTCAGTCAGTCAGTCAGTCAGTCAGTCAGTCAGTCAGTCAGTCAGTCAGTCAGTCAGTCAGTCAGTCAGTCAGTCAGTCAGTCAGTCAGTCAGTCAGTCAGTCAGTCAGTCAGTCAGTCAGTCAGTCAGTCAGTCAGTCAGTCAGTCAGTCAGTCAGTCAGTCAGTCAGTCAGTGGAAAGAGATAAATTAATTAATTGATTTGAGAATGATAGGATAAAATTTAGAAGAAATTTTTTTAAGTTAATTAGAAGAAAGGTTGGAGGTTTGGTACCTGGAATGTAGGCACGTTGACAGGAAAGAGTTTGGAAGTGGGGGAGGAATTGCAAAGGAAAATGGTTGACGTGGTTGCATTACAGGAGATCCGATGGAAGGAGAGGGTACAAGGTTTGTGGGAGCTAAAGGTAGAAGATATAAGTTGTGATGAAAAGAGGATGATGTTACGGGTTAGAGAAGAGAATGGTAAGAGAAGAGTTGGTGGAGAAGATATTGGAAGTGAGTCGACAAAGCAATGGTGTAATCTTAAAAAGGAGGAATCTTAAAAAATTTATATAGTCAGTCAGTCAGTCAGTCAGTCAGTCAGTCAGTCAGTCAGTCAGTCAGTCAGTCAGTCAGTCAGTCAGTCAGTCAGTCAGTCAGTCAGTCAGTCAGTCAGTCAGTCAGTCAGTCAGTCAGTCAGTCAGTCAGTCAGTCAGTCAGTCAGTCAGTCAGTCAGTCAGTCAGTCAGTCAGTCAGTCAGTCAGTCAGTCAGTCAGTCAGTCAGTCAGTCAGTCAGTCAGTCAGTCAGTCAGTCAGTCAGTCAGTCAGTCAGTCAGTCAGTCAGTCAGTCAGTCAGTCAGTCAGTCATTCAGTCAGCCAGCCAGCCAATCAACCAATCAAAGTTAATGCAGTCCAATTTCTAAAAATCTAAAGATTTAACTGGGATCAACCAAAAATTCGCAAAACAAACAATTGCGAAGAAGTAACTTTCATTTAACTTACATACTAAATCATTAATTAGTATATTAATTAATTAATTATTTTGTTCATTTGTCTTTTTAAACCTATATTTTATTTTATTTTTTATACTTTTTTGCTGCAACATTTTTTCTTCGTTATTTATTTGTCACTATCATTTTATACAATTGCCTTGCATACTGTAACAATTTCTGCATTTGTC
>NW_008704704.1:1425521-1433021 GCF_000326865.2 Helobdella robusta | reverse complement strand
CATCTAATTTAAACACCATCCAACCAGAAGTCGACTAATTAACTACATGGTCAAAGCGATGCAATCTCTCACTTAATCTTAATAAATCATTCGATTCGAATTCATTATTCACAATAGCCGTAAAAAAATAACATTACCTCCAGATCAATCACTCGCACGAGTCAATTGAAAGTATTAGGCATCACATTCACCTCCACACTTAATATAACACCTCATATCAATGACATCATCACAATCACATCATCTGTTTACAAGATAGCTTTCACAGTAGTAAAGAAATGGTTACCAAATAAGCTCAGGCGGTAGAAGTGCCATGTCTCGTGTTGCTATTACGCGATGGCATGGTTCGAATACTGTCTGTCCGAAACTCAAAGACCATCATACGCGTAGTAGATAGTGGACAGCCTTCAGGGTATGAAACTTTAGTTAAAATTGTATGTAAGTAGCTCTGCGTTTGACAGAGCTGCATTGTAAATAATAAGCATTTCGTTCAATGATTTCAATACAATATTTTGTTTGATTCAGTCCTGGGCATGACATACGGTCCCAGGCATGACATACGGTCCTGGGCATGATATAAAACTGCATCCACGCTGCCTTGCGTGCTTTTGAGCAAAAGGCTAGGCCCACCGCTTATAACTGGTGGTTGTCGTCAGGATGGGTGTCCGGATGTAAAAATTTTTCCCCAAATTATTCCTTATGCCATCACAAACAAAAACAACAGCCCTTAGTCCCCAGCAGGCCTTAAGTGGTCAAGGAGTGCCAAGAATCTCTGAGAAGTATGCAATAGCGGAGGGATGTTGCAGAAGAATTCAGAACGGCCCCTCTATGGTACTTAGACTTGGAACGCCCAATGCTGGATCACTGACTGGCCGCAGTATGGAAATCGCAGAAATGCTTGAGCGTAAAAGAATTGACATCTGCTGCCTTCAGGAGACCCGATGGAAATCGAATGGTGTTTGTCATGTCAACTCAGACAAATAAAAATATAAACTATTCTTATTGTTTTTCAGCTACCACGTTTTGATTCTCCGAGGCAATTGTTTAGACTTATGTTTTGACAGTTCGACAATCAGGTCTGCCACAAGGAGTCTATGTTGGGCGACACATGATTCGCCAGGTATATTTGACATTTTTGAATAGCCTTTGGTGTTGTTGCTTGACAGCGAAGAAATCAATTTGCGTGGTTGATGGCCCACTTTTGTATGTTATGAGATGTTCCAACCTCTTTCTAAAATATGTGTTCAGTAAACAAAACCCGTGACTTTCAGCAAACTCAAGGATGAGGTTGCTATCTTCATTCCGTTCTCCATAGCCGAAACCGCCATGTACGTTGTCAAAACCATCTGTTTTCTCTCCAACGTGGCCATTGAAACCGCCTCCAATCAGGATTGTTTCAGATTTTGGTATTGTTGAGATGGTGTCAGAGAACGCAGCCCAGGAGTCATTTTCATCTTTTCTGATTCGCCTGTTTGTGGTGCGTATGCAAAAAAAATAATCATTGTTTGTTTTTCTAGGCGAAGCTTGATCCACATGAGACGTGAATTAATCCTTTTAATATCCAGTATTTCTTGGGCTAGCGGTTCTTTGACAAAAATTCCAACACCATTTTTGGCCGTCTTTTGACCATTCCAGAATAGTTTATTTAACTATTCTGGAATTACCTGTTGTTGAATATTTATTATCGGATGTTTTTGTTCTATGGGTATTGATGCGGCTAGTCGTAAAATATAATGGTTGATATTGTAATGTAAGATTTCAACATTGTAGTCCAAGATTTGTCTACTTATTTTAATTTTGTGTTTCTCTTTCATGCAATTCTTTATAGCGCCAGTTTGTATGTGCATCGTGAGTCTTTTTGATAACTTGGTCATCGTCATACCAATATATTCGAAATTATGTTGCCCACCGTCACCAATATTACATTGGAAAATTATATTAGATTAAATAATCCATTATCGATTCTGGTTTACTAGTGCAGTTGTTTTTCATCACAAAAAATGACGTTCTTTGGTTGGAATAGTATATTCGTAGATTAATACTATCGTTTTCGCTGATTGCTTGAACGTTATTTTTTATGATTCTTTTCATAATTTTTGCATCCTCTTCAATAGCGATTGACATGTGATTCGTATAATATATTATTATGTTATTTTTGTATTGTTGGTTGCATTGTTGTTAGTGCGGCTTTTTTGTTCTTTGCGTTCTATCATCATAGATCATGGAATTTTTATATCCATTATTACAACAACAATGCAACCAGCAATAGTACAACCGAGGATGGAATAGAAATACCGACAAAAGCTTTTTTGTTCTATCATGCATAAAGTAAACAAAAATTTTGGTTTTGAACTAAAGAAACTTGAAAATAATTTACGATCAACCGTTAGAAAAATAATTATTCACTCAACAACAAAATCAAAGCGAAAATAAGTAAGTTTTAAGTTTCTTTTTAAAATCATTAAGTTTCAAATCTTTAGTTCTAAAAGATCTCCGTAAGCTGTTCCAAACCATTGGTCCAGATACTGCAAAATCTCTTGATGCTATCTGCAGATTGACATAAGGTATAACCAGCAAAATGCCATCATCTAATCATACTCAAATTATAAACTTTTCATATTCATACCACATATTCATACCACTCATCATTATAAACTTTTTTTTTTATTTTATCTATCAAATAACTTGGTAACAAACCATGTACAGTTTTATACATTAATATACATATTTTATATTTAATTCTTTTTTTTATATAGTAAGCCAATGAAGGCCCTTAAGAATTGGAGTAACATGGTTAAATTTGAGAACTCCAACAATCAATTTGGCTGCTCTATTCTGAATTGATTGAATTGCAGAAATAGACCTATCTGTCAAACCGTAAAACAGACCATTGCAATAGTCCAATCGTGAATGAACAAATGCATGCACCAAGGTATGAATAGCAGATTTATCTAATGACTTACGGAGTCTATAGAGTTCTCAAATCTGTCCGGAGCATGAATTTGTTATCATCTTTATATGATCATGCATCGATAATCTAGAATCAAGAATGAAACCCAGAATAGTTGCTTTGTCACTAAATTCTATTTTAACATCTCCTATTTTCACTGAATCAATATTAAGTTTCATCAGCTGTTGCCATGTACCTACATGTTGTTTGTCCAAAGCAGCAAACAACTCAGAAAACACATAAAGCAGTGCAGTTTCTGTTGAATGATAGCGGCGATATCCAGATTGGTGAACTGGTAGCAAGCTGTTTACATTCAAAAGATTCAAGAGCTGTTTGGCAACCACTCGTTCAAAAATCTTGGAAATGAAACAGATGTTGGAAATTTGTCTATAACTAGACAAATAATTTTGATCCATATTCACTTTCTTTAAAACTGGATAAACCATAGCATGCTTACAACCATTAGGAAATGACTCAGATTTAAGATGCTGGTAAGAAAAACGATGAATAAATAAATATATTTCTTTAAAATATGGGCCGGAAAGACATCTATCATACATGTTTTTGATGGCAAACTGAGTACAATTTTTTAACGTCAGATTCTGTTAAAAGCATAAAGTCAGGAAAAGAACAATTTCCATTGTACTGAGCTTGACAAATAGTCGGACAATTATTCACATTGGTAGACTGTTTAATTTTATTTACTTTATCATTAAAAAACTTTAAGAATTGAGACGAATCTGAACCAACAATTTCCAGTGCTTCTTGTTGTATATATACTGAAGATGATGGTGCTCCTTGCTGTATATATACTGAAGATGATTCATTCGGAATCGAAATATGGCCTTATTTGCAGCATGAATTCGAAAAATAAGTTTATTTTGAATTTTAATAAACTAAACGTTCACCAAAAAACTTTAGTGAGAAAAATCGAAAAAACGAACTACAAACATATTAACGCCAAACATTCGGTAGAATTTATAGAATATTGTAAAAATTATGGTCTATTACCAACATATATATATATATATATATATATATATATATATATATATATATATATATATATACGAACTACAAACATATCATACGGTAGAATTTATAGAATATTGTATATATATATATATATATATATATATATATATATATATATATATATATATATATATATATATATATATATATGTAGTTTGTTTTTTCGATTAATATGTTAGTAGTTCGTTTTTTTGATGATCGAAAAAACGAACTACAAACATATTAACGCCAAACACTTGGTAGAATTTATAGAATATTGTAAAATGTATGTATATATATATATATATATATATATATATATATATATATATATTATTGATACATTTATATGTTGATAACTATAACATTGAAATTTTTTCAGCAGAGCTACGCAAATATAAGCCAAAACTTGATCAACTATGTAGCCATCTTTTTATTTATTAGCTAGTTGATGGTTTAAAATCATTTGGATTGTTGCTGCTGCAAAATTTTCAATTTTTGATGCAGGCAAACACTGGCCAGGAGGCTTCATTGACGATCGAATCAAAAAATTCGCTGTAAACACAAAAACGAAACAAAGTTGATGATTGATCTTTGTCAGTTTTCCCAGTGATATTTTTTTAACAAGAGAAAACAAAATCATCTTTAGCATGTTTTCGGATGCATCACATTTTTAATGTAAAGAAATCATCAACGAATTTTATTTCGATTTGCCAACATTTTATAATCATTGATGATGTGAACTGATGAGAACTTTTGATGGCGCAGATTTTTTCTTGTTGATTGATTTGTCGCTCGGACGTTTCTCCGTGGAACAACAACGATGGTTTGTTTTCATTTTAACATTAGTTTTAGCTATTTTTTATATTTAGGGTGTTTGAAAAAAGTTCTGAAAACATTCACTCGAGTGTGGCTAGCTGTAATTTCTTAATCATCCGCTAAGGCATGATTATGCAGATTATTTTCATTGTCGTTGTTATAGTTTGTGAATTATTAAAATTATTTATTAGAATATTTGCAATAACTTATATAGTTTAAACTGAAAAGCCAACCTTACATTGTGGAATCAATTAGAGGTGGACGGAAATGGCTTTTTCATTCCAATTTTCTTCCGTTACTATCAAAACATTCCCGCTTATTTGCCTTTTCTCATGAATTTTACCATACATTTCCCATTTCCCTTCCATTCCCAAAGAGACATTTTCATTTCTTTCCCATTATCTCCCGTTCAATAATACGATTTGTTCTTATAAAAATGTACACAAGACCAAAATAAGCAGTCAAAATTTTTTATTAAGAAATCTGTTATAACTAAACAATTAAATGTTGCTATGTAAAAAAGCAACTGTTCGCTAATAGTTCTTCTTTTCTATATTTGACCTACAATGCTGAAGACACGTTCATTAGCAGATGAAATTGCTGGTATGCATAAAATTTAACAAGCTGTCATAAAGTATAGGATATACAAGTTTATTTATTTATTATTTGCTACACTAAAAGCACATCTTTTGCATTTACTATTACACACAATTGGAGCTAGAAACACCGATTTTGTAAATATAAATAATAATACGAATGCAACCAATCTTTCGCAACATGAAAATTCAGTCGATCACTTTTTTCATTTATAAGAAGTTGGATATAAATTTTTTTATTTATAAAAAGTTGGATATCAAATTTTGAAGCCATATTTTTACAGTAGTTATTTTTCACAATCAAAATACAAATAAACACGTTAATGCGACCAGTTGACTCATAAAACTCTAAAAGACAGGAAAAGCATAAAAGTGAAAAAAAGTTCATTTTAATCTTTCAATAAACAGACATGAAAGTGGATAATACAAATTTTAGCCCTCGGGAAAAAATTCCCATTCTCGCAAGTCATTTCATCTTTCATCAAGTCATTCAGTTTCCCTAAAAAATTTTTACCAAAAAAAAATTTACTTCCATTTCCGCGAATTCCCACGTCCACCTCTAGACGTATTTATATTGAACGTTTGAATTCGGTGATAATGATTCGTGCAATGGCATCATAAGTTGGTTTGTTAATAATTTTGTTAATGATTTAGATATTGCACTATTTGCTAACCATGTTTTCTTTGAACAGATTCTCCGTTTCTTCGCTTGAATAAGACCTAAAAATATCAGAAAGTATGTATGTAAAAGCTAAATGCTATAACTACCATTTGTTAAAAAAATTTTCATTAGTTTTTCATTTCAATTAATTAATTAATTATATATTTAATTAAATTGGTAACTTTAAAAAATGATAACAAATTTTAGAAAGGCTAAAAATGGAGTTTGGCATCGCCGACACAGATTGTCCTAGTTCAGTTCATATCTTTCAAACCGCCCCAATTTATTAAACTTGGCACACAATTCTCCTCTGTATTTTGTTTATCTATAGAGCTCTGTATTAGAACCAATGCTTTTCAATATTTATACTAATCACTTATCTGACATCTATAACAATTATGGCTTATTCTTCCATCAATAAGCTGATGACACAAGCATAATATCTAAAATATATCATCAAAATATCTCTTCACAACTTGATAGACTTAACTCTTGTGTATCATCAATAAAAGACTGGCATTCACTTAATTTCATTCAACTAAATGCCAAACAAATCTGAATCAATGTTTTTTGGCTCATCACAGCAACTCACGAAATGCTCTTCACCTTCCAACGTGTCAATTGCTGAATCAAACCTGTAAACATCAACTAGTCTTAAACTGCTAGGTGTTACCCTTGACCCGTCTCTAACTTTCATAGCTCACACTTCTGCTCTCATCAAAATATGCATGCAATTACAATATTTGGTCATTATAAGAATATTACAATATTCTTCACATTTGACTTTTTTTCAAAATTGAAATGGCCTTCACGCTAGCACGCCGTCTTGTATTATCTAGCCTTGCAACTGCTTCAACCAGTCAATAAATCAGCTCTAGTCATTATAGACTTTTCATATTGCTCACCATTAATATGGTACAATTTGCCAATCATCATCCATCAACAATCATCAATAGAAATGTTTAAGAAGCGGTTGGAACAGCATCTGTTTGAACAGGCCTTTGGTGGCCGTGCTGACATTTGTTTATCTTAGTGCCTCTTGGCGCTGCACAAATGACATTATTATTATTATTATTATTTTATTATTATTATTATTATCATCATTATTACAATATCGTACAATAGCTGCACAAAGGTTGACAACTTGCTACCGGACACAAAGAATGTCAAACCGACACTCAAAGCGCTAATGACTCAACAAGAAAATGCAAAACTAAAACATTTGCTGTCGCTCCGCTGCCAAGGGACGCTTCTGAAATCGATAAAAGACCACATTTCCACGACTAGAATTGCTCACTGGTCAAAGTTCACTGAAAGTCTACCAGAGACCCTATTCAAATTCGTCAGGAAAAGTCTCATCCAACAGCTCCCCACGAATGCTAATCTGTTTAGATGGAGGAAATCGTCAATTGCTCTTTGTCCGCTCTGCAATGCAAGGCAAACCAACAAGCATGTTCTGT
>NW_008704704.1:1388465-1425471 GCF_000326865.2 Helobdella robusta | reverse complement strand
TAGAGAAGGTGACGATGGAGGAAGTAGAGAAAGCAGTTAAAGAAATGAAACTAGGTAAGGCGACCGGGGTTTCGAAAGTGGCGGCGGAACATATAAAGACGAGTGGGGTGATAGGAATTGAAGTTATGATGAGAATTGCTAACAGTATGTTTGATGATAAAGGTATACCTGAGAATTGGCGACACAGTGTGTTGGTGCCGTTGTATAAGGGCAAAGAAGATGTGAAAGATTGTGGGTCCAATAGGAGTGTGAAATTGCTAGAACATGGATTGAAGGTAGTGGAGAGGGTGCTTGAGATAAGGTTGAGAAATGTGGTGACAGTTAATGAAATGCAGTGTGAGTTTATGCCTGGTTGGGAAACGGTGGATGCGTTGTTCATAGTGAAAATGTTGCAGGAAAATAATAGAAAGAAGAAACGAAGATTGTACATGTGTTTTGTGGATCTAGAAAAGGCTTTTGATCGAGTACCGAAGAAGGTCATTGAATGGGCGTTGAGGATAAAAGGAGTGAATGAGAGACTTGTTAAAGCTGTGATGCAGCTGTATGAAGGGGCGAAAACAAAGGTGAGGGTCGGAAGGGGGATGTCGGACGCTTTTAGTGTTAAGATAGGAGTGCATCAAGGATCAGTGTTATCACCGTTTTTGTTTGCAATTGTGATGGATGTTGTGTGTGGAAACATAATGGAGGAATTGTTATTTGAGATTTTGTATGCAGATGATTTAGTCTTGATGGCTGATAGCATGGAAGAATTGCAGTTAAAATTTGACAGATGGAAAAGTGTTATCGAAAAGAAAGGGTTAAAAGTTAATATTGGTAAGACGAAGGCAATGGTGAGTGGGGAAGGTGGAGAGCGAGTGATAAGTAAAATAGACTCCTGTGGGGTATGTGACAGGAGAGTGAAGGCTAACTCGGTATAGTGAGATGTAAGAAGTGGGTGCATAAGAGATGTAGTGGTGTACGGGGGTACTGAAAAAGGTGGAAGGCACGTTCATATGTAAGAAATGTGTTCATGGTGTGATTAATAGGACGGACGCAAGGACGGCGTTGAGTGGTGGTATTGAAAGAGTGGAAAGCTTTGTTTATTTAGGGGTTAAGCTGAACGCGGATGGAGGATGTTGGAGCGCTGTTACGGCTAGAGTTCGTGTGAGATAAATGAAATTTAGAGAACTTGGTGGGTATTGTGTGGAAAGTAATGGTCAGTGAAAATAAAAGGGAGGGTATATAAAGCATGTGTGAGAGCAGCGATGGTATATGGTGGTGAAACATGGGTGTTGAGGAGAAAAGAGGAAAGTGTACTGCAGAGGGCTGAAAGAGCTATGGTGAAAATGATGTGTTGGGTTAAAGTGAAAAATAGGAGGAATATTACAGAGCTGATGTCGATGATGAAACTGAATGAGGACATTGTGACATTGATAATGAAATTGAGATTGCGGTGGTATGAACATGTGTTGAGAAGAGATAAAAGGGTCAGGATTAGGCAAGCGTTTGAGTTCGAGGTTGAAGGAGTGATAGGAAGGGGTCCGCGATTGGGATGGAAAGAGCAACTGGAGAAGGACATAGTGAAAGCGGGGTTGCGTGATACTGAGGCGAGTGAAGATGTGAATGGCGTCGAGGGGTATTTCGGTTTCATCATAGGTAGCCAAACGGTAACCCCTTATCTCGGGGAAAATGTCGTATAAACGTGTGTTGTTGTTGTTGTTATAGAAGAAAGTAGATCTAAAAAACATGTTGTAAATGAGATAGAATTAATAATTTTAGTAAGTTCTAGAAAATTTATAGGAGTAAATACAGAAAAAGATTCAGTAGTAAGTTCCGTAAAGTTATGAGGAGAAAAATTTAAATTAGATGTTCTTAAAGAATTAATTTTATTTATAAAAAAGTCATGAAACTGTTGAGCAGAAAAAGATGAGTGAGGGGATTTTTAATTTTAGACACCTATTTTTAGATGTTGAAGCAAATATTATAGAATTTCTTAGAAAAGTAGAGTATTTAAAGAATAGTAGATATTTATAATTAGTTAATTCAGATTCATAGATAGATTAAAGAGAGTTAGATGGATTTAACCTATAGGCTTTCTCCAGTCTTCTAATACTTTTCTAAGCTAATACACAAGCATAGTCGAACCAAAGAGCCTTACGAAAATAGAGCCTATAAGTAAAAAAAGATTTAGGAAAAATAAGCTTATCAAGAATAGAAGTAATGTAGATATAAAAAGCATAGACAAAATCATTAACATCAAAAAATAAGGAAGATTCAAAAATAGTTTCAGTAAGAGATTGAAAAAAATATCTTTATTAAGAGAAGACCAGCATTTTTTAGAAATAGACATTGATGAATTAGAAGGAAGATAATCTAAAGGAAATACAGATTCAATAAGTAGGTGATCAGAATAAGGAACAGAGCTAGCAGAGATATTAATAGGCTTAGAAAAAGATGAAGCTATAATAAAATCAATAGTGTTATCAGAAGTATGAGTAGGAAAAAAACAATATTGTGTTAAGTTAAAAAGAGAAGTGTGTAAGAACAAGATAAGTTATTGAAGATCAAGTCGAAATCACCATATATAGAAAGGAAAAGAAAGAGAGTAGAGAGATTCAACGAGTGAGTAAAATTATCTAAAAATATACTGTATACAACAATAATCAAAAATCAGCAATAAAATATAATATTAGATTCATGCCACTGCGTAATAGCAATGCGAGACATGGCACTTCTATCGACAGAGCTAACTAGGAACTAAAACAAATTTTAAGCCATCACGAATTCGCAATGAGGAATAAAAATATAGTGACTAGCCAAATCAAACAAAACTCAGTATGATTATGTCATTATGATTGTCTTATTTCACGGTACCAAAATTTTCTGCAAGTGAAGTTACTAAACAAAATTTTTTATGAAAAAAACAATTTTATTTATTTTTAAATTCCAAGACTTTTTGCAACCAACTGTATGTTAATTTCGCTACAATTTCAAATATTTGAAAATTTTAAATCACCAAAACGTATTTATGAAGTTATTTTAAATTAGTAAATATTTATTGCACGGTTATAGGGCTGTCGTAAAAAGATGTCACGCTTTTTTGCATCTTTGACCTCTTCCTCTCTGTCACAAAATTTCAACTCCTATCATCTAAAGCATGTTTTATGGAAATTATTAATATCGCGAATGATTGGAAATTCGAATTCTCCTAGCGTTGATTCTAAATACAATTTTATGAAACAAAAAATTTGATATGTTGGTGTACTCTTTCGTTTTATTTATGAATTTATGTACTATCTTAGTAGACAATATTGCAAACTAAGTTGTTTTTAAGTAATTCACAGAAACACATTTTGGTCCATAGAGACGGACCGTTACTCTGCCAAATAGAAAACACAGCGAGTCGATTTGAATCCACAAGTACATGAGTATATAAAAGGTGAAAATATTCGATCTGATTCGGCAAGTACGGTACTTCTGGATTCAAATCGACTCACTATTTCCTTTATTCGGCAGAGTAACAGTACTTCAGATTAAGTTTTTCGTCCTGTCATTGATTTTGGCTACAGTTCAGACCAAAAGCGCAATTGCTGTAGCAGTTGGTTCTTCTGGTATAGCGGCTACATTCCCAAAATAATGTTGAACTGCTCGCCCGGCCTTTAAATTGCCATTGAACCTCCAAAGTACTAAGGAGCCAACATGCAACATTGCAAAACACTAAGATTATTTTTTAAATGAAATAAAATGATAAAGCCAAAATTTAGTTTATTGTTTATAACGACGATCTACTGTGTATATTAACAATCTGTTTGAAAAATTAAGAATCTTGGTACTTTGCGATATATGTAGATATTCATTTTTTCTGGAAATTGACCATAAAATTTTAAACAAAGGTAAATTTAAATAATTATAAAAAGCAATTAGCGATGGTTCAGCCGTATTAATTATTATTATAGAGCAGTTAATATAGTCGTTATTTAAATGGGATTCTAGATTTATGTTTTTTTGACGTTTGTATTGTTCATGGCATATCGTCAGTTCTAGCACTTCTATTTTGTTACCCCGCAATATGGCAATGTCGAGACGTAACGTGTTAAATAGTTGCGACAATGAACAAATGTTTTCCATTTTTAAATCTGCAAATAGGCAGCGGTTCGTCGGAGCTTGTGACTTACTCTTAGGATCAGCGCCAACACTTTATTTTGTCCGTCCGTGTACCTCGTTAAAACCGATGTTTAGCCATAGTTTGATACGGCATGTTTATTTGTTTGGTAAACGTTGAAAAATGGATTCGAGAGAATTGTAGTTTCACCCTATTTAAACAAATCTGAGTTCGTAGGTTCAATTTGAACCGTGACACATTTCGAATAGTGAAAAGCCTGCTGTTTCATTTGGTATTTATCTGTAAGCAAAAAGTAAAAGAGGTAAGAACTTGTCCCATTCTTCTAAATTACGTTGTGCAACTTAATTTAGCATAGTTTTCAAAGTTTCATTAAATCTTTCACACATACCATTGGCTTGAGGGTGATATGGAGTTGTAAAATGGGTAACCAATCCTAGAAAATATCGAGATCAGGGTATCGGCTATATCTTTGGTTGTGGTACGTTTTAACGGTTTAGCTTCTGGAAAACGAGTACACAAATTGATGCGTGTTAAAATGTATTTGTGCCCTCGGTTGGATAGTATTGGCAATGGACCTAAAATGTCTACTGAAACTTTCTGAAATGGTAGTTCTGAGATTGCAGCTGTTTGAATCGGAGATATGAGGAAAGGATCTTTGAGCCATGGATTTGACAAAAATAACATGATTTGACATAATGTTTAACATCTTTTGTGATCTTAGGTCATTCAAAATTCTATTTATAGTTCTTCTACATCCCATGTGATCTGCAAATTGTGTATCGTGGGCAAATCATTTTATTAAGAATTGTTTCTCTAGTGTAGATTTCATCTTTCTGTTTGGTGATGATGGCCTTTGTATTTTGTTTATAATTCTGAATTAATTTTAAAAGGTTGGCGCCATTCAACTGTTCGGTTTTTAAATTGTTCACAGATAATTTTAATGGTTCTTGGTCGTTGTTAGTTGTTTGATCTGATTCTTCAAAATTTAGATCTTCCTCATAGACATTATCTTCAAATTCTTTTTTTTTCACTTTCCTTCTGTCTGGTTTCATCACGTTCTCTTCCAACTCTCTTCAATTTCTAGTTTGTTATTTTTTGTTCATTTTTATTTTCTTCTTCTTCATCCTCATCTTTGAAATTTTTGCAATTACATTTTTTGTTTTTTTCATGTCTTCATTTTTTGGTTTTGCTGTCACTTCATTTGTTTAATTGTCATCTTCTTTTTCATCTTCATCTCTGAAATTTTTAGTATCAATTCAATCTTCAATTTTTTCATTTTTCTTCATCTTTTGATTTTACTGTCATTTCATTTGTTGTTGAAGGTGAAAATTTTAAATCTAGTTTTTCAGCGTCATCCATTTTTCTGCGTTGTGCTCTTGTAATCATCATGGATCTATTTATTTCATGTTCCTTTCTCCACTGCTAGAGATCCAAGTTTGAGCAGTTTTTAACATCATTGATGTTTCTAATTAGGAGATCAATACCATCAAGTGGTTGATCTTAAACTAATGCTTTTTACCAACCTGAGAAATAAGGTATATCAATGTAAATAATTGTTACTAGATGTGTACGGATATTACTTTTGAAATCTTTGACTGAGCCTGTTTTTCCAATATACAAGTGTGGTTCTACATAATTTTGATAAACTAGTAGAGTATTTGTTTCTGAATCTCTTAAAACTTTGAATCTTTGTTTATCCACAAATGCTGTAAAAAGTTCTAGTTTATCATCACCTTGTGTTTCAGCAAAAAAGCTTTGTTATTTGGAGATTTAAATTGTTGTGTTCTTTTTTTCGTAGCATCATTGTGTTTCTCATCTCGTTGAATATTTTTAGTGTTAAAATAACAATTTTTTGTTTTTTGGTTGTTTTTTTTACAAGTTGTGTAAAATTGTTCAGAAATTTTGTTTGTCATTTTAAAATGTTGTCCTGCATTACTTCCTGTTTTGTCATAATTTGTCTTCATCATGTAATCTTCATCTCTTCTGGTCTTTGCATAAAAAACGGATTGTATTGTTATTGGTCTAGACAGGTCTAGACTTGTCTGCTACTGGTATCTGATTCGGATGGGCAGCTTTGTATGGGCAAATCAAAATTTTTAGTGCATCTATGGTTCGAGGACAACGTTCTTTAATGAATATTTGAACTTGTTCGTTGTATGCATTGATGATTGAATCAAGGATGACGTGTTCTTAATGCATATGTTTGTTGAACACCACCTAATGATACCCACCTATCAAAGAACATAGACATATTTGTTGCAAACATTCTTGATACATCTTTGTGATCTGGAGTACCGTTGAAATTTTTTTTATTCTTCCCCCGTAGCACCAAAGTGTTTTAAAAGAGCCTCTTTTACAACATAATATTGATTTCTTTCTTGTTTATTAAGTTGGATACAGATGTTAATTGCACGATCCTTAAGATGGTCTGACAAACTTCTAGCCCATTCTTTTTTAGATAGCCTGCAAGCATGTGCTATGTCTTCAGATCTAGCAAGATATGAATCTATGGATTCTGTTTTTTTAAAGTAGCATTTTGTTCAATTGTTTAAATTGATCAAACTGGTTTTGATTTTCATATGCTTTTTGTTGTAGTCTTGCCAATTCAAGTTCATGTGCTCTGATTCTATCTTTTTCTTCTCTTTTTCTTTTTTTTCTTCTCTTTTCCCTTCTTTTACTCTTTCTTTTTCTTTTTTTTCCATTTCTTTTTTCCAACAAATTTTAGGAGTTCATCTCCACTTAACCCACATTTTTTACCCATTGTGGTATTAATGACATTTTGATTTTTTTTTGAGAGAGAAGGGAGTTCAGGGTCACTACTGCCGATTAACTATAACGTCATTTTTGGTGTGATCGACTTGGAATGCAGGGTCGGAAATTAATGATTAACTTTTCTTTCCTTTTTTAAATTGTTTGTTGAATGATGAATCGTTAATACTAAAATTGCTGATTTGTTTTTTCTCTCCTTTCTTTCTTGCTGACGATACTTTTTATCTCGACGTTGGTGATGACGACGGTGATGAATTTTTTTTTCGTTACTGCTGATGATGACGAAGATTATGAATTTTTATTCGTCACTGATGATGACGACGGTGATGACGGTTAGTAAGGCTGGATTGACCGACTGGCAAGCGACCCAGAGATAAACATTTGTGATGAGACTGTCTGAGACGGCCAAAAGCGAGACTGTCTAAGCTGGCGGCGGCGTTTGCTGATATTTGAACAGAGAAAAGATTTTGCCGCGCGGCAAAAGGTCACAATTGGCGTCCAACGTGGGGCCTCTTCTTCAAAAGTTTATGTGACAGGAACAGCAGAAGCGATGTTGCTCGTCAAATTTCAGAGGACGGGTACATTGCAGGTCAAAATAAAATGTTTTCTTCCAAATTTTTAGATGACTGATAAGGTAGGAGTCAAGGTGATAATCCTCGTCAATTTTTAGAAGACGAGAATATCATTGGTCAAAGTAAAATTGTGTTTCCCAAATTTTTAGGTGACACGTACGGCAATGACCGAAGTGAAATTCTTAATTCTCAATTTTTAGGTGACAGGAACGATAGGGGCCGTAATGAAACTTTTCCAAATTTTTTAGGTGACAGGGCTGGTCCTACGGAAAATAATTTAAATTCCAGGTATCAGGTAGGCCAAAAGTCAGCACCAGGGACGAATGTTTGTAAAACTTCACCAGGATTTTGGGTGAAGGACTTAACCATGCGCAGAACATTTGAATCCGTGCCAGAACATGTTTCACAGGTTCCAGAACATGTTTTACAGGTTTATAAGCCGACGCCTGCACAAAGACCGTCTATTATTCAAAAACGTGATAATATTATAAATTCCAGGAGTTGGTGCAGAATGGTGTAAGAAGATGAAGTCGAACACAATCCTTTGTCCGGCGACCAGGGAGATTCACTGCATCGTCAGCCGAATGTAAATACCAAACGTGACAGGTTGGTTCGACATTATGAGTTGTTGAAACCAGACAGGTTTGATGGCACCCCGTCTTAAGACTTTTCTTAAAAAGTTTGAGATATGTGCTAAGTATAACCAATGGAGTCTGGATAACATGGAAACAAGTATAACCAATAAAGTCTGGATGACATGGAAACGTATTAGTCTTGTTTGCTAACAGGTGAAGCTGCAGAAGTTCTTTGGGACTTAGCAGGACTGGGTTATCGAGAATTAGTAGCAAAGTTCGAAAACCGTTATAGAACTAGTGGTCACGAGCGAGAAGTCGAATAGGTATGAGTTGCAGACTCTTCTACGCAAACTGGGGGAGTCGCTTCGTAAATTATCACAAACAGTAAAAAAGTTAATGTCGTTAGCTTACCCGGGCAAACAGTCAAAGTTGGCAATACATTTGACAAAAAATTTTTTCTATCTGCTCTCAATGACGTTGATTTGGAACTAAAAGTTAGAGAAAGAGGACCAAAAAATATTTATGTTTCGTTAAAAATTGTACAGCACCTTGAAGTTTCAAAGAATTTAGTTAATTCATCCTACAGGCTAATCCCACAAGTTATGAACATGCAGGACTCAACGGAAGACAGGATGAAGGCAGTGGAGCGGCAAATGAACTCGCTTCGTCAATCGCTTGACGTTCCTCGAGACCATGGGGTAAGGACAACGGTTCCTCAGGCCAGTGGTGAAAAGGTTTGTTTTGGCTGTAGAAAACCAAAACACTTCGTCTCGCAATGCCCTCAGAGAAGTACACCACACAAATTTCAGGCAGGCAATCAAAAGAGTCAAAATAACTGTTACAGGTGCGGAAAATTAGGCCATTTCAAAAGAAAATGCCCAAAGAAAGAAAAGTTAAATAAACATTAGGAAAGCGTGAACAAATCTAATGAAACTGACGACCGAACTTTATTTTTTGCCGATCATGGTAAATGGTAAAAAAAGATTTGGCTTGATGGTTAGCGGTAGCAGCGTATCCATCATTCCGTCCTCAATGATTGACGTAACAAGGGTCACACCTACCAAAAAATCGTTGAAAGCTGCTAACTATACAGAGATTCCAATGAAGGGGAAAATAGAACTTTGGATGAAAGTGGGTGGATTTTCTAAACTTGCTTCAGTCCTGATATCAGACCACCTGTCAGAAATTATCCCGGGTTTAGATTGGCTGGTAAATAATAAAGTCTCATGGAAGTTTGACAAAGCAAGGGTTACCGTTGGTAACAAAAATAGAGTGGTGAAGTTTGTCGCTAAAGGATCGTCAAATGGGTGACTGTGCCAAATCTACCCCAGTGTAAAAGTGAAAATTTCGGCACTAGCCGAATTAGATGTACTGACAAAATTGGTGGTACGTCAGCCATCCAAATTAACATGGAAAAATTGCGTATGTTCTGAAGCAAGGCAATTGAAATGGGTGTATATGTAGCTAGGACGCTGCTTCCGATGAAATACGATGGTCAATGCGTCAGGGTATTAAACTTAAATGACGAACTCAATCTGATTAAACAGGAAACGCGGTTGGCCGATCTTTCAGGAGCCACGGTGAAAAATAAGTTAGATCAATAACTTCGACAGGAAAATCTAGCTAACGTCAAAAATATAATTGACGAATTGACTAGGGAAGCCTCCGAAGAAGAAAGGCGCGAATAATTTGAATTATTAAATAACTTTCTTGATGTTTTCAGTGATACAGGTATAGAAATTGAAGTTTCAGAAAGGGTTTATCATAGGATCAACACAGAGCAGGCCCGGCCGATAAAGCAACAACTCTGACGACATCCCCCGGCACATAAAAAAATCATTTCAGAACAAGTAAAACAGGACATAATCGAGCCAGCTCATGGTCCTTGGTTCTCCAATATTGTCTTGGTAAAGAAAAAAGATGGCTCATACCGATGTTATATTGATTACCGCAAATTAAATTTGCTAACAGTATAAGGACGCGTACCCACTTCCAAGGATAGACATGTGTTTAGACGCGATGTCGTGTGCACGGTGGTTCTCTACGCTAGACCTGAAATTATCGTATCGCTAAATAGAAAAGCATCTAAATGACAGGGATAAAACTGCTTTCGTTTGCAACAAAAAAATTTTTAGGTTCAAGCAAATACCCTTCGGAGTATGTAACTCGGGTGCCACTTTTCAGCGTCTGATGGATAGGGTGCTTTAGTACCTGTGTCCGAATACTTGCTTAGCATTCATCGATGACATTACTGTGTATTCTAATAATTTGCAGGATCATTTTTCTAGGTTAAAGCAAGTTTTTACTAGGTCGAGAAACACGGGACTGAAAGTCAAGATAGAAAAATGTGGATTTCTCAAGAGAGCCGTTACATTTTTGGGACATGTAATCTTCTCGGAAGAGATAGCAACAGATCTGTCAAAAACTGAGACTGTCCGGGACTGGCCCATACCAACTTGTTTGACTGAGGTTAGAGGGTTTTTAGGCCTAGCTGGTTATTACCGTCGTTTTGTTCATGGATTTTCAAAATTGGCAAAACCATTGAACATTCTTTAAAAAAAAAAATTCAGCTGGGATTGGAGCGGAAAGCTGCACTAACGACTGCGCCGGTTTTAGCAATGCCGCAAAACGAGAGACCTTTTGTGCTGGATACGGATGCTTCAGAGCAGACCATTGGAAACAGTATTGTCGCAGTTACAAGACGGCAAAGATAAAGTAATTGCATACGCCAGTCGGACCCTAAGTTTGGCCGAAAAAAATTATTGCACTACGCGAAAAGAGTTGCTGGCAGTTGGTTATTTTTTACAATATTTCAAGCAATATTTGTTGGGTAAGCATTTTACTATCGGAACAGATCATGCGCCGTTGACGTGGTTAAGAAACGCACCCAACCCCATTGGCCAACAGGCAAGATGGTTGGAACAAATGGAGGAGTTTGATGTTAATATTATCCACAGGGCAGGTACAAAACATGGGAATGCGGATGCCATGTCCCGGAAACTGTGTAAAAAGAAGTGCTGCAAACCTGAAACATGGGTGGTAAAACAGGTTAAAGAAGCAGACGAATTTAACGACCTAAAAAGAGTTAATCTGCGGATAAGACAATCCAGATTTTTGCAAAGTTTTTACAGGAAAACGCTGCCATACCGCCTCAGGTGAAAATAGGACATTCAAAACGCTTTAGAACCAATAGGACCGTCTAGTAATCAAAGACAGAGTTTTATGTAGGCGATTCGAAATAGTAGAAACGGGAAACATAATTTGGTAGGCCCTGGTGCCGGCAAACATGACTAACTCAGTTTTGTTAATTTCTCATACAGGTATGACAGGTGGACATTTAGGCGTGAAGAAACTAAAAGAATCAGTCCAACGAAGGTTTTACTGGCCAACATGGAAAACCGACGTCGAGGTGTTTGTCTGGGACTGTGAGAAATGCAATCGATATCACCGGGGCAAGTCACCACGGCGAGCAAAAATGAAGATAATGTTATCCGGTCTGCCCTGGGAAAGGGTAGCCCTAGATATTACCGGGCCGCATCTAAAATTGAAAATGGGGCATATTTTTATAATAACGATTATGGATCACTTTTCAAAGTGGGCAAAGGCGTTTCTGTTACGAAAGCACACAGCAGTTACTGTGTCAAAGATATTAACCGCGGAAATTTTTCCGAGATTTGGAATGCCGCTACAAATAACTCATAGATCAGGGTAAGGAATTTGAAAGCGAACTGTTTACAACGCTTTAACATACTTTAGTGATCGAAAAGTTGAGAACATCACTGTTCAATCCATCCTCCAATTGGGAGATAGAACGATTCCACAAAACGCTACTCAATGCTGGCCAAAGTTGTAGAAAGTGATTGGGATGAACATTTACCACAAGTAATGGCAGCGTATCGAGCGAGTGTACTTTCGGCGACAGGGTTTACCCTAAATAAATTATTTTTAGGAAGGAAAAGTATGATGCCAGTCGATCTGGCCAAGGAAGCCAACCTAGGAGAGTCCTACCCCGAGTTTGTAAAACAGATGCACAACCGGTCATTGATGGCTCATCAACTGGCTCGTGAACGCTTAAAAACCGGCGCATTGTATAGGAAGTCGTTGTACGATGCCAAAGTCAAAGTTTTGACGCTATGGCCGGGAGACAAGATATGGTACCTGTACCCTAGGTTTTGGCAAGGCAGATCTCCGAAATGGATCAGCTCATACGAGGGTCTATATTTAGTGGATCATCTAATTCCTCTAGTCAACGCAGCAATAAAAAAACGACAGAGCTAAACCATTTGTCGTCCCATAAACAAATTAAAATTGCTATGTTGATTCATTTGTTATTTTTATTTTTGTTATTTTTCATATTTTTTTTAAGTAGGATAAAACAGTGAAACAAATGTAAAAGAAGAATGTTGGCGCGCAACCACAAGCGACACTTTGACAGGTGCACTTAAGGCACTGGGGCTGGAAGCAGAACGCCGGACAGCCAGCTAATGTCACTAGGTAAATCGATCCCATATTGCGAGAGCGATACACCGGAGAAGACGGTCAACGCTCTGAAAATTTTTTCCCGGATATTCCGTCAGAAAAATGTGGAAAGTATACATAGTCGCGAGGGCGGCAATGAGTAAACTGGTCGCAGCACTGACCTCGAGCTTTCCCCTAGAAAACTGTGCGGAGGAACCGGCACAGCGAATGAGAATGGCACGCAAAGCCAGTTGGTCGTCGAACCAGTTTGTAGCCATCAAACTGCCTAATAAAAAAGAGCAATCAAAACAGGATAGGAATCGGACGGACCAAAGCTACCACGAAGCCCAACGAGACAAGTTGCCAGTGTCAACTACAAAAGTAACAGGCGGAAGAAGCCTGTGTGTGGGGAGGCGGAAAATTTAGCCGACGAACGCTGCCTTGCCGCCCAACCATCGCTGGTGGACTGGATATTGGAAGGCGAAATGCTCTTTCCTACAGACCAAACGGATCAGGCGAACTCGACTATCAGCACTCCGGAGTGGGCAAAAGAAGATAATGAGTTGCACATCGTGATATCAGGCATCGCTGCACCAACGAGAAGGAGGGAAAGGAAGAGACCGTCAAGATGGGGCCTAGAACTAACGAAGATTTTTGACAGCAAACGTCGGGACGACGTTTGATTGGGTGGGAGATTTTGTGAAGTTTTTTGGCGCGCATTTATGAATGAATGTTTCATGAGTGAGTGTTGGTTGGTTTAGTACTCTTGTTGTATGGAGTGGTCTGGTATGCATGCTAGTAAAACGTTGATTAAACTGGTTTTGTATGCATGCTGGTGGAATGTTGTGTGAATGGATTTTATGGTTATTGTATGACGAAATATTTGAGAGTGTATGGTTGCTCGCGTGAATTAATATATAAATATTTTGGACAATTGTTTTTTTGAAAAGACATTTAGTTTTTCAGACGGTTAGTTTTTTGGGCAGTTTTTCGAAGTTAGTTTTCGGTAGAGTGTTTGGTGTAGTTTTTAGAGGTAGTTCCTGGCGTGTTAGGTGTTGGTCATTCATTTTGGTAATTGGTGATATTGTTCTGCGGGTTTGTTTCTGAATTTAGTTACTGTGCCTGTTGCCGTTTTAATTTAAATTATTATTTAGTTTGGAACATTTGGAAAACATTTATTTTGCAGAGTAAGTTTACTTTCGTTATAGTTTGTAATAAATTTATTTCAGTTATCTTTTGTTTGTCTTGCTCAAAATATAAAACATGTATGAAAAAGACTTGTCAGCGGTTTCCGTCCGGCCCGTGTTTTCTGACCCGGAAATAAATATTTGTGAAGAAGCGAGTCCCGGCCAAAAGCGAGACTGCCTCGGCTGGTGGCGGCGGCGCTTGTTAGTATTCGAACAGAAAAAAGATTCCGGGTTCCAAATTCCAGAAAAAATTTTCAACTTTTGTATCATAATTATTATCACAAGTAGATGAATAATACTCTAAAAGACACATTAAATCAGTCATAGTAATTGTTTATCTCAGTAAAATTACTCTATTTGTATGTTTTACGACATACTAAGAAATAAATTATGCGATTTTATTTACATTAATACCATTTATTTTCAGTATTAAAGATAATTGCTTATTGCTACAAATATTTATCTTCTAAAAAACATTTTCAGAAAAAATTAAAAAAATTTTTTTTTTTAAATTTCAAAATTAAAATTTTTTAAAAATAAATAACATTTACCGGAGTCGGAAAAAAAAATTTGACTTCGCTCTTAAATCGTTCTTATAAAATTCTGACTCCGGCAAAAATCTCCGACTCCGACACTTTGCTTGCGAAATTCAGAGCGGATCTCGAGACCCATCTGTTTATTAGATTCATCGAAGAGCGTTGTTAAACATAACGGAAATGACGCTTTAAAAACTATCTTAATTGATTGATTGAGTAGTTTAATGTTAAACAAGGTAAAGCTGCAAACAATCAATCAATCTTTGTTTAGCCTCCAGAGACCCAGTTCTCCGGAGGTAAGACGTTGTTTTCTTTGCCATCAACTTTTTGCGCCAAATTAAGCAATCAGTTGTATCCATTTCATTTAAATTTAGAACTTTCATGTCTTGCTCGATTGTTTACGACTAGAACTTTTTTTGACGGCCTTTGGGACGTGAGCCAGGTACTTCAACATCTGCACTAGAAGTTATGGCACTGTTTCCACTTCGTTTGACATGACCAAACCACCGCTACCGCAGACGGTGTTGCTGGCATTCGTCCATCAATCTATCAATCTTTGTTTAGCGTCCAGAGTCTCAGTTTCCCATCAATTTTTTGCGCCAAATTAGACAATCAGTTGTATCCATTTCGTTTAAATTTAGAGCTTTCATGTCTTGCTCGGTTGTTTGCGACCGGGACTTCTTTGGACGGCTTTTGGAACGTGTGCCAGATACTTCAACATCTGCAAGAGAAGTTATGGCACTGTTTCCTATTTTGTTTGACATGACCAAACCACCGAAGACGGTGTTGCCGGCATTCGTCCTTTATATCCTCTAAACCAACACAACGCAGGATTTTGGTAGATTTGATGTGGTCCCTCAGACTAATTCGTTGCATCCATCGGAGCATTTTCATATCGGTTTGGTAAAGTTGTTGTTCCAGTTTGGTTGTCATTGGCCATGTTTCTGCACCATATAACAACACCGGACGTATCACAGATTTATAAAGTCTTGATCGTATTGGTAGTGGGATGTCACGCCGCATCAATATAGAGGCAAGGAGATTCTATTTATTCCAGGCTGCACGTATGCGTGCTCGAACGGCAGCTTCAGCTGTTCCAGTACAATTCAGAACATTTCCAAGATATTGATACGATGTGACTTGCTCTACCTTAATGGCTTCAAAAACTATAACACAAAACATAATATTTTTAAGACATTACGAATACACCGGGTCGGCTAGTTATTATATATTTAGCTGTCCTTAAAATTTTTTCATAAATTTTCTTATAAAAAATTTTTTATTCTAATTTTAAATAGTCTGCCATATTACTAACAAAACAAAAAAACATGACATAACGTGGCAGGTTGTTACAAAATATTGATATACATTAGCCTCATGTGGTTGTTTAATTGAATGATTAATCAAGTTTATCACTGCTCGCTGCTTATTTGATTCATCAGAGCCTTATTACAGATGACAAACTTGCAAACAAAATAGTTTCACATTTATACGTTGTCGTTGTAATATTAACCTCGGATAACACTGTGTACTCAAATGACGGTTGATACTTTTCCTGCAAAATATTTTTAATAAATTTTTTAATAATTATATTGCAAATTTAGAATTTCAATATTCTGACTATAAATTATTTTGATACAAAAACTATTTAACAAAAGTTTTAAAACAAACTTTCTCAGATTCACTCTTTTTTTCGATCTTTTCTTTGTCTGTTTTGTATTTTCGATCAGCTCCTTTAGGCTTTTGAAAATAAAAATATTTATTTTATGCACTTAAAATATTTTACTTTTGATAAAAATTGAAGTACAATGTAATTAATTTGATATAATTGTAACACACAAAAGCTTCAGTTATTAAGCATATAGAAAAATAATAAATTTAGTATGAATTTAATAAAACGTTCCAACATTTTAATGTAATTTTAAACATTTGATGCATACATTTGGTTGAAAGTAAAGAAAGCTATTAAACCAAAAATGTGACCACTAGTGATAGAAAAAATTAGCAGCTTGTATCAAACTTTATGTTTGTTTCAAAGTTAATTTTAAAACAACAATTTCAAAGTAGCTGATTACACAACTTCATTGTGGTTTATGTCGTAACGTCAAGAATTTCCATATTTGCAAGGCTAGTTGATTTGTTAGTTTTCAATCTTTCTAATTTCAACTTAATGTTGCAGTTGTTTTTGACAGTCAAATACAACCAGCTGCTTGTAAAACTTTCTTTGTCATATTGTATGTACTGTATTGCCCTTAACCTTGTTTAAATAGTATTTGGTCAACCGATTACAGATAAAACTTCGTTATTGTTAGTGAGAGTTTTATTACATAGATCAATCCTCGGATCTCCATTATATTTACTTTATACTGCAGATATTGTCCATACTGTAATATCATCAGGATTCAATTGTCATTGATACGTAAATGATGATATACTGTAACATGCATGAATTAATGAGTACAATTCAAGCAGGAATATCATCAATGTTATCAATTAATTTGAAAAAACGCAAAGGTTTGTTTATACTATTGCGCTGTCTCGCGACTGCGTATTTTAGCGAAGCTCTATCGTTTTTCGATAATTTGTATTGTTAGAGGTCGTTGTTTCACGAGTTTTTTCTTGGAGGTGGTGTTACTGGTCCTGGCGACACAGCGGATTATTGGTTGGTGAAATTTATTGTGGTTTTCTGTGGTTTTCGAGGTGGTTTGTAACGGTGTTTGGAGTGTATTGTGTGTTTCACCTGCAATTCTACACATAGACTACTTTCCTCAGCCAATCAAATGTCAGCTGCGAATTGAACTAATAAATCCTTATCAATGAACGTAACGCACATGTTCTACAATCGCCTTCCTGAACCAATCAGCTTTCAGCCGTAATTAACCTAGCTTCGCCTGTCAACAGTTACAACATTCTTTCTCAAATATAATACCTATCGACATTATTAACTGTAATGGAAATTGTTCCATTACATGGTCACGTGGGCTAGTTACTAGCACAAAGCACGTGTGCTTACCTAGGGGAGAGCGCCGTATGGTCACGTGGGTTGGTTACTAGAACAAAGTATAAGCGCTTACCTAGGAGAGAGCACCGTGCAAGTCAATAAATAGCCTGCGCAAATAAGTTAAGCCTCTTTCTTTTCTGCGGCTCTCGTGCCGGAGTCGACATTAGTAAAGTTGGTTATTGTATCGTTGCATTTTCATTAATTTGATTTATTCGATTAATTATTTAGTTAGGTTTTAATAAAGGAGGATTAATAATATATCTGTCATTGCGTTTAGTTAATATCGAACCCGTTACATTGGTACCAGAAGTGGGGTAGTTATTTAATTGGTGTACGACAATAATTGAATAATTAAATAACTAATAGGACGTTTTGACATTCATATAAAAAATTAATTAAATACCTAGTTATAAGTTAATGCATTCGTTGTACGTTTGTTGTAAGTTGATAATTCAAAATTACAATGGATCGATTGACGAAGACGAAACAACAAAAATTACAACGTCTGTCGAACGAACAGATAACGAAGAAACTACTGAAGAGGTCAATCGACGAAGCCAGTGTGCGATTGATGAGTAGATCACAGCTTCACAGCTGTTAGAAACGTGGGCAACAATTTTGGCGGACCGCGTTGATTCTCCATGCAGTATTGCGACGGAGAGCGCTGTGTTGGAAGATACTGAAGGTGGATCGACCTTATACGAAAGAAAACAGTTAGAAATGGAATATAAGCTTTGAGAAGCGGAGATTGTTAGACAACGAAAAAAGATGAGAGGGAATATAAGCTTAAAAAAGCAGAGATGGCCAGACAGCCTGAAAGAGATGAAGACGAATTCCGGCTTAAGAGCCAAGAATTAGAGATTCGACGACTAGAGGTAGAAGGTATGAATAATCGAAGAGTGGCCAATGAGGCTAGTGAGGATAATAACACAATAAAACTAATGCAACAGACTCGATTTTTCGCGGAGTCTTTAAAACATCTGATAGGAACTTGTCCGTTAAAGCCAAGAGATAATCCTGCTTTCTTTGAACACGTAGAAAAAATTTTGCGAAACTATCGCGTAGACGGAGAAATTCAAGCCAATTTGTTGATAATGAGTTTGAACGAAAAGGCCAAAACATGGTTGCATACTATTTCTGCCGACGGTCTGAAGGATTATAGCGAAATTAAAAGACTCATTCTGCAGGAGTTCAGGTTAAATCCGACAAAATTGAGAGATGAATTCTTCGCCCTGAATTCTTCGCCCTGAATTCTTCCACAAAGATTCAAAGAAGCATGTGCTGGTCGATGGCAGGTTGAGGGGATGGCTCAGCAAGTATCAGAGACTGGAAGATTTCAAAGTTGAGCCCCTTCTCGGTTCGGGGCCAAGCTTCCATCTCAACAGTCAAATGCAACCTCATTTTTAATCGAACAGGCCCCCAATGAATTATATGACCAGAGTCAGACAGGACTCAGAAAGATCAGATCCATCAAGAAATAGAAGTGGTGACCAACATCACCAGCAACATCAGATGCGAAGCCGTGCCAATGCCAGACTATACAATGCCCGAGTTAAAGAGGCACAAAGACCACTTCAGTTTAGGCTATTCTAAATTTCCGATCATGGATTTGCTTATTCAAAATCAAGAGTATAATACACAATTCTGTTATCGTCCAGGTGCACGTAATGTTGCCAAATTTTCCTCCAGGATATAAAAGTCAAGAAATATTTATTGCATTTTTGGACATTGATTTTTGTTTTGTTTAGTTTTTATTTTTGTATGTGTGATGAATGTTACATTCATCCTATTAGGCGTTGGAGGTATGTAATGGAAATTATTTCATTACATGGTCACGTGGGCTAGTTACTAGCACAAAGCACGTGCTTACCTAGGGGAGAGCGCCGTATGGTCACGTGGGTTGGTTACTAGAACAAAGTATAAGCGCTTACCTAGGAGAGAGCACCGTGCAAGTCAATAAATAGCCTGCGCAAATAAGTTAAGCCTCTTTCTTTTCTGCGGCTCTTGCGCCGGAGTCGACATTAGTAAAGTTGGTTATTGTATCGTTGCATTTTCATTAATTTGATTTATTCAATTAATTATTTAGTTAGGTTTTAATAAAGGAGGATTAATAATATATCTGTCATTGCGTTTAGTTAATATCGAACCCGTTACAATTAACATATGTACATAGTGCGGGCTTTAATCTATCAACATTGTTAACTTATGTACCTTGTCCGTTACAACTAAATTATTCAATCTAGAACAAATTTATTTTTTTCAACCGTTTCTTTCAATCGAACAACAATTGTCGACGATCTCCTCGCTGCCATCGTCAGTTACGTCACGGCTTCCGACAATCAGCATAAACATCAATCAAACAACAATTGTCGAAGATTTCCTCGCTGCCATTGTCAGTTACGTCACGGCTTTTGACAATCAGCATAAACGTCAATCAAACAACAATCGTCTGCGATCTCCTCGCTGCCATCGACAGTTACGCCACAGCTTTCGACAATTATCATAAACATCAATCAAACAACAATTGTCGACGATTTCCTCGCTTCCACAACTAGAAAACTGGTTCGTCACCAGTCACGATGATGTTGTCAACATCGATCGGAAAATCCAAGTTGTGAACGTCGCTGTTGTTGTCGACTATTCCATTAATTATTGTTCTATTCTTTTATCTTAACATCAATCACACAATTGTATACATATCTTTCATTTTCTATTTGTAGATGACATTTGCATACACAACCGCGCAGCTGCTTTCACTGGAACCTGCAGCCATCTCGCGACCTATCCCTAGACCCGCTAGAAAAATTTTGTTCCGGTTGAGAATCTGGAGGCCTCTGAAGGGTCGTATCAGGCTTAAGCACTCGTTGTCTGCAGTAGATGGATCTCATAAAAATTCTACAAAAACAATTCTGGGTCTTCTGAATGCTCGTTCGGCTGTCAATAAAGCGGCTCTCCTTCATGACATCATTGTCGAGAATGGCATTGACATACTGGCACTCACGGAGACTTGGATCTCATCTGACGCACCCAATTCAGTGAGGCTGAATATTGCCCCACCTGGTTTTTCTGTGGCACATTATCATAGGCCTGATCGGCGTGGTGGTGGCATCTCTGTTGTATACCGGGCAACATTTCGACATTCAGCGCTAGATTTTGGTATTTTCACACCAAGCTTGTCCCCAAGCTCGTGTGCCCTGAGTCGGCTATTATTTTCGCCGTTCTTTATCGCCTTCCTGGTCCGACTGTTGATTCGTTTTTTGAGGAACTGGAGACTTTGATAAATTACATACATTTATCTTCATCTCCCTTTATAATTTGTGGCGATTTCAACTGTCTTAGTAGCGGGCGTCTCTCCTCCCTTCTGAAAGAAAATAACTTGTCTCAATACGTAAGCTTTCCAACACACCGACTCTTGATCTAATCACCACCTTGACTTTGTTTTCCGACAGCATAAAAGACGTGAGATCATCAGATGTCACCTACTCTGACCATAAAATCATTCTTGTGAACATATGTACATTCAGTACTCCGCCCTTAGTTGAAACTCGTACATATAGACCTATACATCGCATTAACCTAAACAGATTTCAATCTGACTTAATAGCTGTTGTTGATTCTATCCTCTCTGCTTCACTGGATCCTGATATGCTGGCTTCAGCCCTTGATCGGAATTTGCAAAGTTTGCTGGATCGACACGCTCCACTAAAAACTATTACCATCAGGCGTGGCCAAAAACATATCTTCACTCTTTTTGATGAAGCACGTCAAGCAAAGAGAGAGTGTAGACGCCTAGAAAGAAAATTGCGGCTGGATTCTCGTCACGCGGTAAAACATGCTTACAGGGTTGCAAAAAACGTAGCTAAAACCGTCATCTTCAAATCTAGAGCGGACTGTATAAGCTCTGAATTTGGTATATCAAATTCAAACCATCGTTTCCTGTGGCGCTTGGCTAACAAAGTTCTTCACAGCCACCCTGTCCATCGCTATAGTGATGCAGATTGCAAAAGGCTGGTTAATTCCTTCAGCACATTTTTTCAGGAAAAAATAAAAAAAATACATCTCTCAATATTCACCGCTATCTCTAAATCCTCCTCTGTCACTTTCCCTGCTCGTCCATATAAAGGCGACATTTTTCTTCAATTTGCTGATACTGATTGTGATGAGATGACTAAACTCATTGCCTCTCTACCAAACAAAACATCACCCATTGACCCTATTCCAACCTCAATTCTAAAGCAATTCTCATCGATCTTAGCAGCTATTCTGGTCAAGCTGACTAACTCTGTCTTCAGCACGGGATGCTTTCCTTCACTTTATAAAACTGCTCAGGTTCTACCACTACTGAAAAAACCATCCTTGGATCCTGATGACCCGTCAAATTACCGCCCTATATCAAACTTATCAACATTCTCAAAGCTACTAGAGCGCGTCATATTGCTAAGACTACGTGCTCACCTAACGTCTAATCATAACTATCCAAATCTTCAATCTGCTTATCGTTCTCATCATTCCACTGAGACTGAATTGCTACACATTGCTGATAATATTTTTAATTAGGCTGGCAACTACTGAAAATTAATCATTGCAGTTGGGCTCAACTTTTCCGCTGCCTTTGATGCCATCAGTCACTCGGTTCTTTTCGAACGCCTACAACAAGAGTTTGGGGTGGATGGTCATGCACTATCACTGATTAGATCTTACCTGAGCTGCAGACAGCAGTTTGTGAAGCTGGGAAACCATACTTCCTCTACCTGCTTGATCGACACTGGAGTCCCTCAGGGTTCCGTCCTCGGTACAATCTTGTTCACTACCTATGTGTCTCCTGTTAGCGATATTTTTAGTAAAAATGGATTATTTTCTCATCACTACGCCCATGATGCTCATTTGCATACATGTGTCACTTCTGGCGATCTTGAAAGCAGCATTCGAGTCTTAAGCAATTGTACTAGCGAAGTTTATCGGTGGTATGCTAATAATTTCCTTCTTCTCAACCATAACAAATCTGAAATTATGGTCATTGGGACACATCAACAACTGCCGAGGTTTCAGTTCGAGGAAATGGACATAGCAGGGTCCACATTGCCTATCTCGGATGCGATCAAGTTGCTTGGGGTCACTTTTGACAGACATCTAAATTTTGATAAACACATATCAGAAATCGTCAGATCCTGCAACTATCACCTCTGCGCAATAAGACATATTAGACATATGATTACATGTGATGTTGCTGCTGCCCTCTGCCATTTCTTTTTATGATTTGTTTGAGACCGACTTCATCTATTTTATGTGCCGTTGACATATGATTTCTGTAGTAGCTTAAAGCTTGAAGCAGCAGAATTCAGCTACGAGTGGAGCACAATTTTGAGATTCTTACCGACGCGTTAGATCGACAATATGGACACAGGTATGCTGAAGACTTTTACTAAAAGAAACACAAAAATACAGCAAATTTACGAAAAGAATGAGTGTCGAAAGATTGTTATAACAACAGAAAAATGCTGAAACTAGGGCAAAAAGGGCACATCAGGAAATATTGTAAGAGGCCCCTGAAAAGTAACGCTTATCGGGGAACGATGCGGGGAAAACCAACTTTCGAAAAAATGCCAGCTCAAGGTCCGCAGTTAATGCCAACCCTGCGGGGCCCAGGTTAACTGAAAAAACACACGTTCCCAGCAATATTATTTATGTTCCGAAACTGCATCGCAACCGAGATGACCTTTGGGTGTAAGAAAAAATAGACCTACGTAAATGCCTGATAGCCATTGATACAGTAGCAACTAAGTCTATTTTTAGACAAGATAAGGCAATGGATTAAAAGCAAGAAAGATTTAAAAAGTATCTACTTCAAACTGCCACTGGATGAATGGCGTCTGGTACGGAAAAAATTCATGCACTGTAGAGTTGGGAGGCTTGGAGTTGGGGGCACGTTTCTGGTGGCAGATATTATCGATGAATGCATCTTGGGCCTCGACATGATGAAGTACGGCTTCCACATAGATCTGAAAAAGCGTGTTTTAAGAGGTAAAAACACAAAAGTGGTTATGGGAAACGAGAAACAAAATGCACCCATGTAACGGCCGATGGCGATATGGTAACACCAAGTCTGTCAGAAAACATCATTGAGGGAAAATTGAAAAACAGTGAATGCAGGAGCCAAGAAAATATTTTGGTGAAATCAAGGTCAACGCCCAAAATACCGAATATCATGGTGGAAAAATGCCTGGTAGAGGCCATCAAAGACAGCGAGAATTCCGATCCAAATAGTGAATATATCGGGGAACCCAATTAAAATAAGGGATTTTAGAATGGTTGGTAGTTTCCAACCAGTGACGAAATTAGTCAAAAAACTTTTGTAAAGATTGGACAATATCTACCTGAACGTGTAAATCAGAACGAGAGAAGGCAAGAAAAATACTAAAACTCAATATGACCTCAAAAGCGGTAGCGGTAACAAAAATGACTTCATTTGGCCATAAAACCCACGGCGTTGCCTAAAACTTCAAAGAAATTGGAAAGATCCATACAGGGTCATTAACAGAATAAATGACGTGACCTATAGGACCCAAGATCAAAGAAGAAAGTGGACAAAGTTGAAAGTTGCCCATCGGAAGTTTAGCCCTATTCTTTGGAATAAAGAAATAACGCTTACGTTAGGGATCAACAGGCTAAGGTGGGGGTAATGTTATAACCGCCTGAATGATCAAATTGCGCTATATTATTTAATTATTGTTATTTTTGCTATATTTGTAATCTTTGGATAGAGGACAACGACATAAACCTATATTACAGAAATCATATATCAACGGCACATAAAATAGACTAAATCGTTCTCAAACAAATCATAAAAAGAAATGTTACGCCAATTAATGATACAAATAAAATAAAACTCAGGATATACTACAATAATTGTACTTTATAGTAATTTCATCAACACGTAAAAGAGCAACCACCCTAGTCGACGCTCTTCACTTAATCATCTAAATCTAATCAACAAAATTCACTCCGACTTACAACCCAGCCAAAATCACCCCATGTCATCATCCACCCACCATCTACATTATGAATGTCACTAGCATTGTCAAGCCACATGCTATTGAGCATTTGAGATGTGATGTGTATCATCTCCATCCAAACATTATCATCATCACCGAGTCATGGCTTAAGCCAGATCACCCTGATGGTTTGATCGCAATAGATGGCTACACACCCTTCAGAAAAGACCACCCTGGAGGCGGCGTGGAGGAGGCGTTGTTACCTATTGAAAGTCATTCATTTCATCTCAAATTCACATCGTTTTGCCTCATGCTATCAATGATGCACTGGAAACCCTTTGTCTCAAGTGCATTATTGACAGTGCACCATACATGATCTGCGCCATCTATCATCCACCAAATCATCCATCATACGAAGTCTCCGCCTTGATGGGTTACATCGATGAAATCTCCAACACTGCGTTGGGGAGCGACTCAAAACTCATTACTTTTTGAAAATTTGACCAAACTGTAAATATAATTTGTCAACCAAATACAATTTTAGAAAACAATTTTTCATATACGAAATTTGTAACAGTTGACTTAAAATAATTCTATTATGTTAGTTCTGGAAAATGATTAAAACCTTGAAAACTTTAACTTGACAGGATGCACAATGAATTAACTTGGGGGTGCAATCTGAAGAAGGGCAACCTGGGCGAGACGTACATTGCTGAGCCGTACTTGATGGCGGCTGAGTGTCAGTGTATGTTTCAACCTTTAAAAATTGCCAATATTAATTTTTAGTGATATTTTAGCTTTTAAGAATTTTATATAAAATTTATTTGCTTATTTGTTATTTTTATCTAAATAGAAAACTTTTTATATTGAGTTATCAATCTGTTTGTGGAGTGATCTATAACCTGAATTCTGAAAGAAACTCCTTTTTCTCCCCCATGTCGTTTGGCAGTAAATTCAGTGCTAATAGCATTTAATTTGATGTAGGCACTACATTCTTGCTGTGAATCCCACAAAAAATTTAAGCAACTCAGTTGTTCGGGGTCTATCCGCATATCATTTAATCCATTTGACTGTGGTATGTCTGCATATTCATAAATATATATCGGTATAACCATATATAACAATATTGGTATTTTTATGATGCTGGAAATTTTTAATTTTTTTGACGCTGCTGTTAAACTAATGCTATTTTATAAAAAATCAGATGACGAAATAAATTGTTATATCATTGAATAAAAACAAACCAATGTCCAGTATTCTTTCTCCTGGTCTACTTTGTTTCCACGTTTCCAGCTGTTCTTTTTCCATGTACTGCAACCGTCTTTCATGAAAGATGATGCGAATGATGCTCTAAAAACGTTAAATGCAAAATTAATGAAATAGCGATTTGCACTTTCAACAAGTTATATAAACATTTGTTATTCGTGTGTAATCCCAATGTTCATCATTAAAATGCTATTAGATATACTGTCACCATTTTTCTAAGTCATGATCAACAGTTGTATTAAATCGTTAATTTTGCCAAAATCTCAAAAGATTATATCACCTTTATTGAAGAAGCATGAGTTATCACGCGATGTTGAAAGCCGTTATAGCCCATTCTCCAATTTATCGTTTATTTTAAAAACCATTGAACAATTAGTTCCTAGTCAGCTTATCAGATATATGAATGCTAACGCGCATCTCGCAAAACTGCATTCAGGGTTATAAAAGGTAGCTTCAGACATCTGTAAAGCGAAATTGCGCTCCGGTTAAGATAATTTTGGCGGGAAACGCAACAGACTATCTAAAAGAAATTATAAAATCAGTGCCTGATGTTTCTGATCGAGCTCGGTTGAGATCGGCAAAGTATAGTAACCTTATTTTTCCCGTCTACAGGACATCTCATTTAATGGCCAAGGATGTTTTCAGTTGCGTTTGCAAAAATCTGGAGTGCAACGCGTGAGTAATTGAATCAACTATTTTATTTATAGAACTTCAAAATTTAGCAAATCGAACACAAAATATATTATTAATCCAAGAAAATCGCAAGAGTTCATTCTCTAAAATTGATCATCAACAGAGGTCTAAACATAACTCAAGAAAAATGGTAAAAACAAAAATGTCATATTCAAATATCAATCATCAAGTCATGAATAATCAACATGAATCATCTCTCAAAATGATCTCTAATAATAATTCTTTCAGGGTATCTTCGTAGTTCACCTGTTTTCATTCATTTATTTGTCGATAATCTTTGATGCCAAAATTTGTTAATTCACTTTTGCAGCCTAGTGCAAGACCACAAGGTTTATTCACCCTGGGACAAATTCTGAATACCTTGTTGTCCACCATGGAACCACAATGATTAACAATGATGGTATGTCTGCCTCTGCAAAACTCATTTTTTCAAATTTTTGCAATATCCTTTCTTTATGACGTCATTCGCTAAATCATCCTCATCGTCATCTTATCACTTTTATTTTTTTTAATCTTTGATATTAATTTCACTATTTCTTTGAAATCAAGGAAGAGGAACAAAAGCCACAGCCACGCAAGAAATAATGATAAAATCCTATTCGGGAATGCGAACACAAACCAGGAGCTGAAATCCATTTTGGATGCCGATCCGTATAATACATCTAATTGGCCATTGACAACCAAATTCGCGGGAGTGGTGTTGTTTTTGGCGCCAATGTGGGTTTTGATGAATGTGGTTGTGTTATGTTTAGTTTTAGAATTGTTGGTTTCGAAACTGTATTTGATTTGATTTTGTTGTTGCTGGCAATTTTAAGGCTGATGTTGAGGCTGTTTATATAATTAGTCTTGTAGTTGATATTGTTTGTGTTATTGTCATTGTGGTTGTTGTGAATGTAGTTATTGGCGCAGTTGTAACACTTAAAAATATGGTTGTTGTAGGTTGACTTAATCTGGTTGGCGTTTCTTTCAGAAAAAACTGTGATATTTGAATGATCACTAATAATAATAGCTTCACCGTAATTTTTTGTGTTTTTGATCAATTTCATTACATACGTTGTCAGTAATAAATTTTTTGCTATATCGGGAATAACTGCACAATAAATCTTCACCCCGGTACCAAGGTTATCAATGACTTTTTATCCGAAATAAGCTTTCTGAACCCACACACCTTGTACGTTGTCAAATTGCTGTCCTATTTTTCTGACATTAAAAAATAAAATGATAAGATGACGATGAGGATGATTTTGCGAATGACGTCATAAAGAAAGGATATTGCAAAAATTTGGAAAAATGAGTTTTGCAAAGGCAGACATACTATCACTGCTAATCATCGTAGTCCTGTGGTGGACAACAAGGTATTCAGAATTTGTCCCAGGGTAGGGACACATTATGGTCTTGCTTTTCATGTTGCCTTCAGGGTGTTTTTCGTTTCTCAGGTTTATCACTATCGATCAACACCACTATCGATCAACACCTTATTCAACTTGTTATTAACATTTACGTCAATGTATTCGCGTATATAGAGATTTTCAGCTTTGATGATATCGTTCTTTGTTTCATAAATAAGTTACTTTTTGATTGTTCTTCGATCTTTAAACTTCACGTCACATTTCATAATTTTTGAAGCACTTGAAGGCTTCGATTCCTCATGGTTGTTCCCCACCCCTGCATAAATTCCGATTCCAGGAGCTTCTCATGATCAACATGAATTTTGAGGTTGGACTAGATATAAAATACTTTGACTACTGTTTACTCACTTGAATTCAGTAACTTTTTCAGGATTTGGTTTATAAAACAAATGTTTTTTAGCGCTGAACGATGTGAGGCATGACTGCAAACAAGTTATTAAAAAATAAAATTTGCTTTGGAAACAGATGTGTTCAGCCAGATATTTGGTTTGTATACAATGAAAAACACTAAGTATGCAGAAAGGCGAGTGGTTGAAATGTAATGTCGCATTCATATATTTATTATACATATACTGACCCTCGAACGCTCCCTCGCACATTATTTGAGTCTGGTATCACTCTAGTTTCCATGTACAATTATTCATCAAACTCATCAAATTTTACACTTTTTACATTTTTATAGTTTATTAATAAATATTTATTAATTTTTATAAATTTTATTCATTTTAATAATTTTTAATTGATTTATTTCATGCATTATATTTAAGACTATGCGTATTTAGTATCTTTTTTTGGTGTACGTATAGGCGAACGGGTCGTCGTCGTGCTTAACAGGCACCTCCCTGGTCTCATTACACCAAAAAAAACTACATTCTCAACTTTTTAACAATTTTTTGTACACAAATAATATGTCTTGTTCTTGCTACAGCATTCTGTTTGTAAGTTAATATTTATTTATCTATTTATTAAACAGTTTATTCGGAAGAACAAAAGCTTAACACAAGCTTTTATGGCCACTCTAAAAGCAGGAAAAAATATACATAAAGAATTAAAAAACAAAATTAAATATCAAAACGAAATATAATGTTCAAATAAATTACTATATAAACAGAATAGTAACAGTAGTGCACTTATGTGTTTAATAAAAAAAAACAAAAGACGTTCATAACTGGTACAAAATTTTGCTTGCAGAGGCAGTTGATTCCATAATTGCATACCTGCAAACAAGACACTACTGCGACAAACACAAGTTTTTATTAATGAAAAATCAAATTCATCACAATGTCTAAAATTGATATTTTTATTATATTTATAATTGTCTAAGATAGACAAAGCATTTGGAGATACAGTTGATTCCATAATTGCATGCCTGCAAACAAAACACTACTGCGACAAACACAAGTTTTTATTAATGAAAAATCAAATTCATCACAATGTCTAAAATTGATATTTTTAATATATTTATAATTGTCTAAGATAGACAAAGCATTTGGAGATACATTATGAAAAAAAGGCAAGATAAATATTATAAAACTTCGTAATTGGAATCGTTTTAGACCAAACTGTTTCAATCAGATTTCTAGGGGTAGTTGTTGATTCTGACTTATCTTGGAAGAGTCATATATTGAAATAGATGACTGAAATAATACTTATATGACGATATTTTTTAAAATTATAAAGTACTATGTTATAATAATTTTGACATTTAATTAAAAGATTTAAATGACTTAGAGGGCTATAGCCCCAAAAAGAAAGTCAGTAAATTATGTATGAGTAAATAAAAGCATAATAAAGAAGTAATGTAACGTAAGAAGGAAAGTTTCTGCTCAATTTACTAATTATGCCGATTAAAACGAAGAGTCGTCAGCATGAAGAAAATATTTTTGACTGTGGACAACTCAACAATGTTTATAAACAAATTGAAAAGTGTAGGTCATAATATGGAACACTTAGGTACATCAGAATAAAGAAATAATTCTTCAGACTTATAATTACCAATGACGATATAATGACATAAATTAGATCAATAATTTTTGAACCATTCCAAGGCTTTTCCTCTGACCCGGTAGGAGCCCAGCTTATTTAAAAATGATTTATGATTTATTATGTAAAATGCTTTTTTAAAGTCAACGAAAACTTCATCAACGAAAACTTCAACTGTGCATCTCCTAAATTCCATATTAGAAACAAAATAATAAATCATGTCATGAACAACAAAGTCAATTAAAGATCGTTGTTTAAAACCACATTGAAATGGTAATAAAACATGGTGATTATTCAAAAAGTTAACCAATTTTGTAAAAACAATTTTTCCATAACTTAACTTTCCATAATTTTGGCGATGGATGAAACCAATGTTATTGATCGATAGTTATTCAAAATGTGTTTGGAGCCAGATTTAGAAACTGGAATTTTCTTACATGAGCTCAACACAGACAAACACCAGGTTGTTACAAATCTTGTAACAACCTGGGAATACACTAGAGCGAAATGACAAATTAAACAAATATTTCAGTGGAGTGACAAGAAGATGGATCCGTTTTCTCAACAAATTATTGGAATTATCATCACAACTCAAGCTATAAATGTTTTCTATATTATCAACTATATTGAGGATTTCCCTTTCATTAATCTCCAACAGAAAAATGAATTGGTCAAACGAGTACCCAAAAGAATGTTTGGAGCAATAAATTCCTACCTGTCAATGACACTATCACCTAATGGGTCGGGAAAAAATTCATTGAATTTGTTACAAATGACATCATCATCAGTAATAATGTTGTTGCCATCTTTATAAATTATTTTAGGTTCAACAGAAACTCTATTTAAGGCAGGATTAATTAATTTTCGAAATTTCTTTGAATGTTAAATATGTTAAATTCAACATTGTTCTAGTTCAATAACATTTATTATAAAACATTTATTCCAAAACTTTTATTACAAAACTTTAGTGACATTTCAGCGTTGATATTTATTGTAAAAGTTGCACCATCATATATCCAGCATTTTATGTTTTTTTTAATTAAGCTACTCTAATTTTTGCTTTGTTTAGTAAAATAAATAGTATTTACAAATTAGGTTGTATCGGGTATATCTGAAAGTATGCAAGAGTTGTAAAACAATTTGAAGCACAGCTAAATTGAATGATACAGCTTGTTTAAACAAGCAATGCATTCTGTAACGGATATTTTCTTTTTTCTAATGGTGCGATTAATTCCTGTTCCTTCGGATAACCGGTTTTTTTTCATTTAATCTATTAATTATTTAATCAGTTTTTCAATTATTATCTGTTTTTTTGATCTAATAATATTTGTATTTTTGACGCTGAACTAATAACGTTTTTCCTCACCGATTTCCATATTATACCCGCCTTCACCGTACTTACATTCTTTTAAATCATTATAAAAATTTAATTGAAGATAAAAGGCTATTAAAATCATTATTCTTATTAATTTGCTCAATGTGCACATCTATACAAAAATGGTAAAGAATTGTTCCAATTTAAGGTATGAGGAAAGACTGAAACATCTTGATCTGCCCACATTGACATACCGTAGAAATAGAGATATGATACTAATTTTTAATATGTTGAAGAGTGAATCCGATGATGGTCATCCTGTCATTGAAAAGGTGAACGACAACAGAACAAGAGGCCATAAATTAAAGCTCAAAGTTAAACCTTTCAATAAAAATCTAAGAAAGTATTATTTTACAAATCGAGTCGTTAGATTGTGGAATGACCTTCCTGAAGATGTGGTGTGCTCTCGTAACATTGCTGAATTTAAGAAGAATCTGGACAATCATTGGTTTAACATTCCTTGGAAATTTGAATATGATTGTTATAAATGGTAAACAGTAAATGTTGTTGGACGTTATATGTTTGTTTAATTTATTATTAAACAATTGCTGAATGATTGCCATTAACTTCATTATTTTGTTTGTGGTTGTTTATTATAATTAAAAAATACTGTATATTTTTATTTCAATTTATATTATGATACCGTTATGTCACTGAAGTTTTTCTTTTATTTATTGTTTTATCTGTTTAATTAATTATGTATCTGTTTGTTCCACTTCATGTTACGATTGTGTCATACATATTGTATGTATGATGTGATGGGGTGTACAACACATATGTATCTGAGATGGTTTGTTTAATTATAGAATTTCTATATAGGTATACTTATTTACTATTTATTTAATTTATTTTATTATTATTATTTTATTTTATGTGTAAGTATGTGTGATGAATTTGTGTATAGACAAGATTGTGTATAAGTAAACGAGTGTTTGGATGTATGTGTGAACTAAATATATGTATATTGTTAGGTTAATATATAGTTATTGAAATTTATTGGTTATTACTATACTTTTTAAAGTATTTATATGTATTTACGGTGTGTATAGACGTCTGGGTAGGTGTGCTTGATTAAGATTATTCATTATCAGTTTTGTTTTATTATACGAGTGTGTGGATGTAGTTTGTGGTGATAGTATGTGTGGGTAACGTACATCTTTATTTTATTTTATTTAGAAGTATATAAGTGAGTGTGTGTATTTTAGTTAGAAGTATATAAGTGAGTGTGTGTGTGTTTATTTCTGTTTTTGAAAAGTCATCATATATAATGATATTATAATAACAGTTTATTTCATTTAGATATGGGCATATGTTTTTCGAGCCCATCATTTCTTTATGTTTATGTTTATACGCGCGACCAACTAATTAATCTCAAATCGTATAAGTCCTCAATCCAACGCCAAGTTAGTAAAATCTTATTATTTTGCAGTTTGCTTTAAAATATAGAAACCCAATCATCAGCAACCCAGCAGCCATCATCATTACATTGCATGTAATCATAAATCATTGCATCAGCTTCAACAACAAAAACATCCTCGTCAGCAGGGTTCATCATTTTCATCACATCATCTTTTACTACAATGCCAAATAAGCTCACAGGATCTATAATCATCCCATCAGTTTCATCAGCCACACCCACAGAATTTATCATTATCATAAAAGCTTCAGCAACTTATTATATGTCACCAAAACCCACCTTCACTATCGCACCAGCTTCAACAATGTCAGTTAAGTCCTTTAGGTTTACCATCATCACCCCCACATCAGTCTCACCAGGATTCTTCATCCCAATCAACTTTATTGTCAAATCAGTTTCAACAGTGCCAGTAAAATCAACAGGGCTTTTTTCATTATTATTATCATCATATCAGCTACAGCAATGCCACCAGGGCTTATCATCGCCGTCATACAAACTCCTACATAACCAGTTGAGTTGCCAAGGTTCATCATCATCGCCATATCAGCTCCATCATTGCCAGGATAATCTCCAGGACTCATCACCAAAATCACATCAGCTCCAGCTATATAAATCAGGTCACCAAAATTCATCATCATCATCACATCAGTTTCATCTAGGTCACTTGAGACCATCATCATCTAACCAGCTACAACAGTGCCAGTCAACCCACCAGGTATCACCATCGGCATTATCTCTATCCAAGAAGCATCATCAGCTAAATTATCATAACATTTCAACAATAATATCAACCTCTCGCAAAAAGAGCGGCCACCTCAAGTGACAACAAACGTCGAGTATCAACAATAATGACATCATCAAAATTAAATTTGTTATTCCACCCACCACAAGCCACCTTCCATCAACATCTTGAATGTCACTAGAATTGTAAAACCACATGCTATTAAACATTTAAGTTTTAATGCATATCATTTTAATTGGATAATTCTATTCCAGTGGATGTAGTCCTGTTTGATTTTGCCAAGACATTTGATACTGTTCCACACAGAAAATTATTAGCTAAATTAAATGCTTATGGAATAAATAGATTGATGTATAAATGAATTGTATCGTTTTTTAAAAACAGAAAACAAAGAATTGTTCAAGAGGAAACTATTTCTGACTGGGCTGAAATTTTTAGTGCTGTTATTGGTTCTTTATTATTCATTCTCTACAACAATGACTTACCAACTAATCTGAAAAATACAACAAAACTGGCTTCTACGGTTCAATATTGAAAAATGTACTGTTATGCACTACGAATCAGGTAATAAAAAATGTCCACTGTATATAAATGGAATATTTCTTGCTGAATCTGAATCCGAGAAAGATCTTGGAGTGATTTTTTCAAATAACTTAAAATGGAAAAATTAAGTCATCAGAGCATCAAACAAAGCAAACCAAATGCTTGGTTGAATAAAAAATCTTTTCTAAATGTTGTTGACTACAATGGTAATGAGGATAATAATAATAATAATAATAATAATCATCATCATCATCAACATCATTTTGTGGATAATGATGACAATAATTTTAGTACTCCTGACTCCTGTAATAATAATGATAATAATAATAATAACATCATTAATAATGTTAATTTTAATAGCTGTCATCAACTTTAATTTGACAAACTCCTGAGCATCATGCATCATTCGAACGTTATTACCCACTTTCACGCATTTACCGTTAAATCATCCGGATCACCCTTCGTCACCCCATTCATAGAAATAATCAGCAGATAAAATCAGGCAACCTCGAGCTAGCAGCTGCCATCACCGATTGCATCAAAATCGTCATCATCAATTACAATTCTAAAACGTTCTCTGTTGTCAAGCGGGGTAACAAAGAGATATGAAAGCTAGTCAACAGAATCAGAGGTGCAAGTATATCATCTACAACGTTTGGACATCCCATCAACGTCTACAGCACTATTCACACTATACCTAAATTCAATCATCCAACCTCACTCATCGACTATTGCCCAATATCCATTACTCCAATTTTTTAACACATCTTAGGAATGCAAATTGTTAAATCATACCTCAATCCATATCTTAATCATCCATCTGTCAAAACACATCTCCAGGACCGATTCGCCTTCCAACCAACTGGGTCTTTTATAGCTGCTAACATTTCTCTTACTTTACAATTACTTCTCTACTAAATAATAATGAGTTTGTTCACCTTATCGTTAATGATTTCTCTAAAGCTTTCAATACTCTAATTTATTACTCGCTTCTAATCTTGCCTCTTTTCCTTTACTTGATAAAATCTATAATCTTTAATTGCTTTCTTACTTGATTGAAAACACTCTACATAATTTCAAACGCTCTACAACTTTAGCGATTAACTCCAATGTCGTTCAAGGTTCTGTTATTGGTCCTTCTGCCTTCATCACCAATGCATCTACCTTATAGCCAAAGCACGACTCAAACAAAATCGTAAAATATGCAGACGACATATAACATATCTCATTATCCCTTTATCTAACAAAAACACCATTCAATCTGAATGTAACTCACTTTTTACATTGTCCAAACAGTGCAATCTTTTACTAAAATTAAAAAAGTCATTTGAAATAATCATTCACAATAATCACAAAAAAAATTATTCAACCTCCGGAACACCCTTCAATCATCCGCACTAACCAATTTAAAATTTTACCTCAACGCTCAACATTACTCCCCAAATCGATCACATCATCAAGAAGGCCTACAGACATTGCACGCTTTCAAAACGTTATGCTCCCATGGACTCAAGGGCATTAAATTATTCAACGTCACTGAGTCCCCTCATAATTTTCCACATAAAATATGCTGCTCCATCGTGGTCAGGCTTTGCCTTCCAACATCAATTACATTGTAGAGGATTAAATGTATGTTGTAAATGAATGTTGACGATGCCAACACCAAATTGATCGACTCAAGAACCAATGAAAACGTTTTGACAAACGATTCCCGTGATTTTGTGCAAAAGATTCACATCAATGAACCATCAGTTCTCCAGACGATAGAGCCAAAAAATGAAAAACATGATGAAATTATCCTAACGATTGAACACGTCATTGACTTTGGTGAAATCAAACCAAAATGTGCCAACCAGTTTCAAGAAAAAGAACCTTTAAAAATAAATTTGAGCCTAGAGAATGTAAACAAAATTGAAGAGGGGCAGCCGCCAGAAAAATCCAATGAAATGAAATTTGTTTTGTGCAAGAACAAAGATAAAAAATTACATCCAACTGGGAAAATTTAGGAAAAATGACATCCAACTGGGAAAATTTAGAAAAAAATGACATCCAACTGGTAAAATTTAGCTGTGGAAAAGCATCTAGAAAATGACACCACAGACAGAAATGCTGAGCTGAATTTTACCATCTCATCAGCAAATTTACACATTAACGATTCTCTCCTTCCAATTCTTTCTTTTTTTTCCTGTTCAGCAGCAGCAGCAAGATCATCACAAAAAAAGCAGAACATAGTCTATGATTCTTACATTCTTCTCATTTTTGAAATCACTCGAAGCTAGATAGAACTTCACATGAGACGTCAGAACAGGATTTGGACCAACAACCAATGCGTCAACCACATTATCAGCAACAACGCCATCAACATTACAAGAAAAAAGAAAAATATCAACCACGGCTGAACCATCAAAAACATTATCGACAACAGCAACATCATCACGAGAAACAAGATCAACGCCAGCCATATTGGTACTAGCAGCCACATATTTCAAGAAGAGTAGAAAAATCAAATTCAACACAAAGAACAAACATTTTCCCACTTAAATGGCTCCGCCTCCTGCGCGGGAATATTATAGGGGATTAAATGTATATAGTTGTTATAAACATTCTAAACATTTAACATTTTTAAATATTAATTAGCTTAATTATTAATTTTGATAATTATATATGAAATTACTTTATTATTATTACTACTACTTTGCTTTACTTTTCCTCTTCACTTTTTACTTTAGTACGAGATTGATACGTTTGTTTGGTTAAAAAAATAAAATTATTTCTACTCGTCTTAAATTGTCTAATTTATAATTTGACAACAAAAGCGAAATAACTTTAAACCGAAAATTCTTCAACAACATCAATTACAGTCACTCATCAACGAACTAATTAGACTAAATTATTTATCATCTTCATATCCACTTGTTACTTAAATCTGCAACAAATTAGACGCGTTATTTTAAAAAATAATCAAGGGTCTCGTGGCCGAGTGGTTAGCGTGTCCGTCTACTACTCCCACGACCAGGGCTCGAATCTTGCAGTTTCTACAGGTTCATCCGGGTAGCCGACCCCCGGTCAACTCAGCCGTCCTTCCATTCGAGATTGGTAAATGGGTAGACGACGTAAGTTGTCGCATGTTGACCGGTGACTATGGCTATCACATACTCAGCGGTGACTATGGCTATCACATACTCAGCGTATATTATACGGTGCTAGCGCGTGCATAAAATACATGTAAAAAAGATAAAAAAGCCTTTGTGGCGAAGATGGCTGCTTTAAATGAATGGTTGAAGATATGAAGAACATAATAAAAGATATACAAATAATATATCTGTAACATTGTAAGTTGTTCTGCGTATGTCAGAACTGCAATAATAAAGACTAAAAAAAATTGC
>NW_008704704.1:1363465-1385965 GCF_000326865.2 Helobdella robusta | reverse complement strand
TTGATTGATGGCAATATTTTCAAATTTCTAAATTAATTCCGTTATCTATTTTATTTTACTTTTAAACTTAATTTACCCGGTTTGTTCAACAAAATGCCAATATTGCCATAAATCATATGTCAATGTTGGACGGCCCTCCTGGCGTTGCACGAAAAACACTGCAAACTTTAAAACTAACGTTGTACACTTGTCTGCCAATTCTAATGTGAATATTTTGTCTAACATTTTCAAATCGAATTTATTGAACGATTATTCAGTCAATATGGATTCTAATTTAATTCCTTGTTGTTGCGGAAAATATTGCAAGGGCAGGAAAGGACTGAAAATGCACCAACGTTCGTGCAAATTTCACAAAAATCTTTAACTGTCTGAAGAAAAAACAAAATTAAAACATTCTTCGCCGTCAACATCGTCAAACGCCCAGCAACATTCGCCGCCATCAAACCACCAACCGTCATCGCCAAAAGTTGAAAAAACGGAAAAAAAACAAAATTAAAACATTCTTCGCCGTCAACATCGTCAAACGCCCAGCAACATTCACCGCCATCAAACCACCAACCGTCATCGCCAAAAGTTGAAAAAACGGAAATGCCTCTCCTTGGTATCAGACTACAAAGAAACCCAGTTCAGTGGTCACAAGCAAATGCTTATTTTCAACTTCATCAACAAACGCTACCAAGTTACAACATAGATCAATTCACAACAGCGTTTCAAACAATGATTTACAAATACTTTTCCTCCAGCTATGGAATCTTAAATAATAAAACCAAATCGGATATCAAAGTAAACAAATCCATTAAGTTATTAAAAAAGAATTAAAACAACTTAAACAGTTGGGCCACAACAACGACCATTTTGACAACCAAATTAGTTCCGTAGGCAAAAGTTGAGGTCGAAATTGTCAACATAATCTTTCGCTTCAAAACAGCAACTCGACCCAACAGCCCAGCTTAAACGACGATTCTGGTGGTTTTGCAAGGACATTTACTGCAACAAAAAGTGTGAGTAATATTCAATGTTAACGAATGTAAGAACTATTTTTACTCAATTTTAAACAACAATAACAACAACAAAAACCAGCTTCCAAAGCCGGTCACAAAACCACCAACGCCGAAAACACTGCAGCACAAACCCCTCAAGTTACAACAAAGTATTAACAATAATACGAAAATATAAAGCAAAATCATCCCCTTGTCTACTTGATCAATTTTCAATAATACCATTCAAAAAATGCCCAATATTTAGAACTATACTCCACCGATTATTAAGTCAATGTTGGTCATCCTCTACTATTTTTTCATGTTGGAAAAAGGGATTTACAATCCTAATTCACAAAAAAGGTGATGCCAACAACTCATCAAATTTATGACCAATAACTTCGCTCATCTGTCGTCGCTCCAATGCCAAGGAATAATAGTCAAAGCAATAAAAGATCATATTCCTGAAATCTAAGTTGCTCATTGGTCAAAGTTTACAGTCGATTTGCCAGAGATGTTGTTCAAATTCGTAAGAAAGGCACTTATCCAGCAACTCCCCACAAATGCAAACCATTTCAGATGGGGAAAAATTTCCAATGCTTTGTGTCCAACTAACAAGCATGTATTATCAAATCTTAAAAAGATACACAATGCGACATAACAAAATACTATCCATAATTTTGGAGAATATTTAATCGTTCGCAGATGTTGATGTCTCGATTTATGCAGACTCAAATTGCAACAAATATTGCCCAGTACCATCTTTCTTCAAAACTTCGTCCCGACATTGCTCTTCTTTAGGGCGACACCATCGAAATACTGGTGCTAACTGTCCGCCACGAGTCAAACTTTTTTAAATCAAAAGAATACAAAACATCAAAATACAAGGTAAACCTGCACAATAACTTGATCGAGCATCAGAAACATTTAAAATTAATACATTTGAAATTTCACCTTTGGGTCTCTTTAAACTTTTTAAATTGTCATTAATTAATTTTACATGGACAGATCAATTTCATAACAATTTGATTAATTCGTATGCTATTTACTGTGACAGAAACGCAATTTGAACTCAATTTAATACCGTTTTATTTCTCTTTGCACCTATTTGTTTCATTTTAATTCATAATGTACTTTATTTTTTTATACTAATATTTTATTCATTTTGCGTTTTTCGGAAAATAAAAACGTTCCCATTATTGTTATTATTATTATTGTTGTTATTATTATTGTTGTTGTTATTATTATTATTATTATTATTATTATTATTATTATTAGTAGTAGTAGTAGTAGTAGTAGTAGTAGTAGTAGTAGTAGTAGTAGTATTTATATTATTATTAGTATTATTTATATTATTATTATTATTATTTGGACTGAACAATTATGTTACAATTTAACTAATTCAGTAATATCATCATCATACGCTATCTATTGTGACAGACATTCAAATGTATAATAACTATATTAAGACTGATTATATTTCTCGTTGTACGCATTTTATATCTATAATGGCGAGTAGCGTAGACTACTTTCTCATCTTTAATTCATTTATTTTATTTTATTTTACTTTATTTCATTGAATATTTACTACTCCCTTAGTTGGAAAAAAATAAAAAAGTACCCATTATTATTATTATTATTATTATTATTAATTATTATTATTAAAGGCCTCAACATAAAATCGCTGAAACACCATGCCGAGTTTTTAAGATTAAAGCTCCGAGGATACCTTAAACTAAATGCCGACGAGGAAATTAAATCACTATGGAATGAATTTCACAACGCCTACAGAAAAATTAACAACCTCATTCCTGAAAATGACGAATTAAAACCGGCAATAAATGCTCTAAAACAACAACAATACGAAATGAACTTTAATCACCTCTCGCTTTTGTAATGCCAAATATATATATCCAACAACAAATCATTCGGATGATGAAGTTGAAACGTTCTACGAAAAACTGGAACAAACATTGAAAACATAACCAAAGAAAAATGTCAAGATCATTGCTGGGGACTGGAATTCTAACATTGGAAAAGACAACATTGGATTGGAAGAAGTAATGGAAAAATACGGTTTAGGAGATAGAAATGATAGAGGGAAAAGTTTATAGAGTTTGTGAAGGACCGACGATTGTATGTCACAAACACAAAGAGGCAAAACAACAACAAATGTTCTTGAGAGTCTCCCGACGGAAAAAATGAACATGATAGATTTAATACTGATAGAACAGAAATGGATAAAATCTGTCACCCAATTTAGAGCTTTCCCAAGTGCAGAAATTGGATCAGATCATCGCCTTGTCTTATGCAACGTCACCATAAAGATAAAACAAAAGCTTAAAATGGGAGAAAGCATTAGGAAAGTGAAATACAACTCAAAAATGATAAAGCAAAAGATGGAGGATATAAAAAATAAAATCGAACATGAATTGGACTCAGCAGCCAATTACGATTTGAAAACAAGAGTTAGCAACCTAGAAAAAATTCTCAAAGCAGCAGGTGAAAGTTGTAAAATCAAAACGAACAAAATAAAACCTTGTATAAGCAATGAAACATAGAACTTTGCAGAAGAAAGAAGAAGTTTGAAAATGACAAAAAGACAGAATGAAAAAAATAAGATCAAATATAAAAAAGTCGGCCAAAATTATAAAAAAGCGTGCTAGAGCAGATAAAAGGAGATGGATTAATGGTAAATGTGAAAAAGTAGAGACAATGATTGGGCAAAACAAGACAAGAAAGGTGTATCAGCTGGTTAAACAGTTAAAAGGAAAAACAGAAAAATATGTCAAGGATTATTAAAGATAAAAACGGAAACATCCTAACAGAAAGTAAAAAGATTAAAGATAGATGGACGGAATATATTAAAGACTTATTCACAGACAAGAACAAATACAAAAAAGAAACGCTTGAAATTTTGAAAAGCAGAAAAATAATCAATGAAGAAGAAAGTGAAATAACGGGGAAAGAAATTACATGAGCAATGAGTAAAATGAAGAACAACAAAAGTATAAGAAAGGACGGTATTCCGATAGAACTGATGAGAGCAGGAAGACAAGTCGTGTGTAAAGAAATTCACACAATCTGTCAAGAAATTTGGTAAAATGGAAAAAGGCAGGAAGAATGGTGCGAGTCAGTTTTGGTTATGTTGCCGAAAAAGAAAGACCAAAAAAACTCTAATAATTACAGATCAATTGCACTAATTCCGCACATATGCAAGATCATGCTGACCATCATAAAAAAACAACTGGAAAAGGTCATAGAGCAACATCTGCATGAAGAACAAGCAGACTTCAGAAAGGACAAAAGCACGATTCAAAAAACTCTGATGTTGAGACTTCTGATGGAAGATGCAAAAAGTAGTGGTCAGACAAATTACCATTGTTTTGTTGATTTTAAAAAAGCGTTTGGTTCAGTCTGGCATGAAGATTTGTGAGCAACATTAGAAAGTATGGGGCATCAGAAAAGCTGGTCAAAGTACTGAAATTGCTTTATGAAGAATCAAAAATGTCAGTAATAATAGGTACAGAACTTTGGAATTGGATAAAGGCAGAGATTGGAAGCAGACAGGACGATCCAATATTACCAATACTATTTATAGCATTGTAAAGAATTTGGAATTGGGTGGAATTGACATAGGAAGGAGAACCGTCAAAGATCTCAAGTTTGCAGACGATATAAATTTTCTAGCTTCTAGTGAAGATGGTCTACAGAAACTAATTGAACTTACACATGTTGGTGGAAAAGATCACGGGTTGCATATCAACAAAGACAAAACGAAGGTGTTGATTACGGGGAAAGGCAGAAACAATGCGGAATTTCAGATAGAATCAGAAAAACTCGAACAAGTAAACCAGTTTGTGTATCTTGGCAGTCTTATAATCTTTGACAAAAGCACCAAAAAAATTAACAGAAAGGTAGTTTGTTTGCATGGAGTGTTTGCATCATTGAAGAAAATATGAAAAAGTAGAAATATATCTATAAAAACAAAGTTGAGAATAATAAAATCTTGCGTTTTTCCAAGCTTGCTCTACGCATGTGAAACATGGACAATAAAGAAAAGAAATAAAGACAGATTGGAAGCATTTGAGATTAAGTGTTACCGAAATTTGTTGGGAATCAGTTGGAGGCAGAAAGTAAAGAACGAAACCATCAGAAATCAACTTGGAAGACAGAAAATTGGGTATTTTTGGACACATTTGTAGAATGATAGAAGACAGATTGATTAAGATGGTACTAATGATGAAAAGAGAATGGAAGAAAAAAGTTGGTAGACCTGCAAAGAAATGGATAGATGACATTACTGAATGGGCTAGTGTTGGTATTCTGAATTCAATAAAACTGGCCAAAGATAGAGAGGGTTTTTGGAATGAAAAAAGGAAAAAATAAATGTAAAAAACATGCTTAAATGTACACCATCGGCCTCGACGGTCCACCCGATGGACAAAGGAGGATCATTGATTGATTGATTGATTGATTAATAAAGTAATAGCTTCATCATATGCGATATATTGCGATAGAAACAATGCACGAGCAAGTTTTACTCTTTTATACTTCTTTTTATCATCAATGTACTTATCTCAAGATAACGAGCAATGATGAATAATCGTATTATTTCATCATTTTTAATTATATTAACCTGATTTTATTTTGGGGCATTTACATATCTGTTTTTGAATAATAAGAGTTCACATTATTATTATTAACAAAAACAAAAACATATTCATAAAAAAAAATATTCACAAAGGTTTCTATCCTATAATAGATGGACTAGCGGAACACACGCAAATGCTATCTCATCTTATGAAAGATGCCAAACGACATCAGCGTACTATCGTTGTCGCACTGCTGGGTCTGAAGAATGCATTTGGAAAGGTAAGCCATCACTTCATTACCTTGATCCTGAAATATCATCATTTTCCTCAACCATTTCACAATTTAATATCATCAATCAATTCCGACCACAGTGTATCAATATCAGTTGGCAATGAACTAACGCAAGCCATAAAAGTCAGAAAGGGCGTATTTCAAGGTGATCCTTGTTTTCCACTACTTTTTGACATTTGTTTCAACTCCATCATGAAAGTTCTAGACAGTGAAGAACATAAACAATGTGGCTATCTGTGGGGTCCAACTTCCTACTTAAATGCAAGATCATGGCTGCAGTTGGCGGACGATTAGGCAATTATAACACATTTAAGCTGCGCAGTTTTTTAAAACTAGCGAGTACAAGGAAATTCAATTTTTATATAAAAAATTGACGATCGATTTTTTTATGAAAGTTGACATTATGCTATTCAAATCAGGTTTTTTAAAATTTTGTCTTAATCAGTGTAGTGTATTGAATGATAAAGTGTAACTGTGAATGAATTCATAAACAACATGTGTTAACATGCACTTGATGAAAATGATATAACCGTGCGTGGAAAATTGAAAAATGTTGATATATTAGAAATCGGATGACTGCGAAACATAACGCTTATTTTTAAATATCTTCTTTGATTAATAAAACGTAAATTGAAGAAATTTAATTTCTTAATAAAAATGAAGTAATCAGATAGAAGAGAAGAATTGAAGCATGCTTAAATCATGTTTTGTCGCTGCAGAGTCAGGGTTCAATAATCTAAAATATAAAAATTTTATCAAAACTAACCACATCTCGCGTTGGTCAAAGACAACTGAATATCTTGCTGGAGTTCTCTGCAAATTTGCTAGGATTTACTTGGTCCAGCAATTGCCAAACAAATGCAAATTTGTTCAGATGGAGAAAAAAACAAAACCAATGTCCTCTCTGCGGCTCTTGACAAACATGCAGTTTCAAAATGTACCTCCCCATCTGCTCTAGCAAGATGCACCAAAAAAAACAACAACGTGATCATCTGCTGATTGGAGTTATGCCAGTAGCCAAATATTTGCAGATTTGGAATCAGATGATATTCACCCAGTACCAAAACTGTTCGAAACCCTTTGACCTGACATCGCCATCCTTTATGGACACAAAATAGAGATTCTAGAGTTGACTATCTGCCAGGAAACCAACCTAGAGTCCTCCAGGCCATACAAGAGGAACAAATATTCTGGCAGTTTATACCGTTGTTTAAATGACAATTATAGAAACTGTTCAACAATTGTAAACATTTTTGAAATATCACCGATTGGTTTTTATAATAATTTTAATCTATCCTAATTTAAAATTTTATTGCCGATTTCTTTTAATGATGAACTGATAAACACTGTTATAAGGTTATTATATGGCATTTATTGTGACAAACAAATTATGATATAATTTTAAATATATTTTACCGTTTTTCTGCGCAGTGAACAAAGTGGTCTATTCCTCTTGTTTATGATTATATAATTTTTATAAACATTATCATTTTTATTACCAGTTTATGTTTGAGTGTTTGTTTAATTGTGCAATCTTTATTCCTTTATCTCGTATTTGCATGAATTAAATGTACTCAAACCTTATTATGTTTTATTTACCTTAATCTGTAATCGACTATATTGTTTATATATATCATTCCTTTTTTCATTATTTTTTATATTTATTTTATACTCCCATTTTCAAACCTTGCTAGAAACATCTCTAATGACTTCGCTACTTAACCTCCTTATATACAAGGGATTTTTAAAATTTAAAGATTACAAATATAGCAAAGATAACGAATAGTCAAGATAACAAATAATATAGCGCAATCTGACTATTGCAGCGGTTATAACATTACCCCCCCCCCCATCCTAGACTGTTCGTCTCTAACATAGGCGTTATTTCTTCTTTTATCCGGTGAATTGGGTCAAACCTATCCAAATGGTCGATCCTATGATGGTAAAAGACAGCGGGGTTTTTGCCCGCTGTCTTTTACGATCATAGGTCCTGTAGATCACGTCATTTATTTTGTTAATGACCTTGTTTCGATATTTCCAATTCTTCGAAAATTTCCTTTCTTGCGCCGTAGGTTGTATAACCAGACCAGGTCAATACTCTTGAAACCTGCGTTATTTTTTTCGGGTCACGCCACGTTCCCATTGTTTCGGTTCCTCTAGCCATAGCAGACATCGTGATTCTTTTTTGATTTTGTTGGGACTTAGAATAATGCTAACGGTGAGCATACCATTTTTGTTATCTTTTTTTTCACTTAATATTCATTTTTTATTGGTGTAATACTTTTTATCAAACCAGAATACATAATTATTAACATTTTCAATATAAAGTGCGTGATATAGTTTAAAAAATGATTAAACAAAAATTATTTATTAATTAGTAAATTTTAATTTAAACGGGAAAACAAGACAAACCCTCAAATAACGATCACCAGTTATGGCATCCCCCAATCGTTTCAATTTTAACTCGTATGATTGACCTGTACGATGTTTTTATAATAATTATTTGCGGCTTTTAAAATAATCAACAAGTAAAGAAAGACCTGCTTATATTTTCAGTTTATTTTAATTATTGTAATATTGGATGATAAATCACTTTACAAAGTATGTTTCTAAATGATTTGCAAAAGTTTACTACAACATAACGAATGTTATAAAACTCACTAAAATACAGTATAGGTTGCTAAATAATACTCGATTCGTTTAGTAGAGGTATGAACAATTCCATTAGAAAGTGTGCACAAAATTGTGTATAAAAATTGAAAAATAATACTTGAACTTAACAATGACCTGGAAAAATTTGCGTCATTATACCCACAAGCAGTATTTATCCGCCGTAGTATTCATAAAATAATATTCACCCGCCATTTGACAATTCCTTCTATAAAATATATGTATAACATCAACGCCGTCCTTGTTCTCAAGTAAAACATATAGTAGGAGGACACAATAAGGCAATAACGGTATGAGATGTTACCAATTGAACTGAACATATTGAAAAAATTATTCTTGACAAATAATATAACTAAAAATAATAAAAACCTTGATTGAGGTATGTAAGAGACTCGTCATTTATTTTTGAGCAGGGTGTGGTTGCTGCATTCAGAATGTACTGAAACCTATGGAAAAGGGGTATATTTGATCCAATTAAACAACTTTTATAACTATTTATTTATTACTCTATTGCTAATCATTTACCTACAATCCGATTATCTATTTAAATAACAATATTTTAACTTAAGTTTTTATGCGTTATTTGTTTATAAAATAATAATATAAATAGTTAAAAATAGTTAAAAATATAGTTATAGTTAAAAATTGAACATTATTAAATAAATTTGCTGTAATTTTTGGCATTTATGCTTATAATCTTTTTCTTGTTTTAAATGTTCATTTTAATTTGCGTTTTGTAAATTGTAACAATATTTCATCAACTATATTAATATTTTTTATGCTTTGTATGTTGTACTCATCTCTGAGTATTTGTGTAAAAAATAAAAGAATAAAAAAACTTTTCAAATGTTTGTTTAGTTTTCTTTAGTACATTTGTTAACTTGTGAACTATTATTTTACGTAATTTAAAAGTGTTTATCATGAATAATGACAATGAGATATTTTAAATGTTGTCCATTAAATGATTAGATCAGCATCATCAAATGATCATAACATCATCAAATGATCAAAACAACGTCATCAAATAATTAGAAAACCTTCATCAAATAATCAGAACAGAACTTTTGGTCACTAAATTAGCTCAGTCGGTAGAGGTGCCATGTCATTACGCGATGGCATGTTTCGAATACTGTCTGTTCGAAACTCAAAGACCGTCACACCCGTATAAAGCAATGCTTGCGCGTGCATACATAATGTGTATGTGCGTCGTGTGGTGTGGATAGTACGGTCTTAGTGGCACGATGATTTAGTTATATGAATAAAATAACATGTAAACATTTGCAAATAAATAAACAAACATCGGTCTTAAAGACGCTTTGTAACAACTACAACATACAAATTATTTCAGATATGACCACATAAAATGGTGTTGATGATCATAACAACGTTATTTAATGATCAGGACAATATAATCAAATGAGCTTACATTGTCAAATGATTTGAACATCATCAAAATTAAAACAAAACTATTGAATGATCAGATCAGCATCATCAAATTATTATAAAATTATCAAATGATCAGAACAACATCATCAAATAATAAGAAAAACTTCATCAAATAATAATTAGAGCAGCTTTATTAAATGATCAGAACATCATCAAATGATCTAAAAATTTTATCAAATGATCAGAACAACATCAAAAGATCCGGACAACATCAAATGGTCGAAAAACATCAAATGATCAAAACAACATCATCAATTAACTATAACAACATCATCAAATGATCATAACAATCTTCTAAAATCTTCAACTTTGTTTGCGTTTAAAGTTTCTTTCTAATAAAGTTCATCTGAAATAAGTCTGTTCAGGAGTCAAGAATTCACGTAGAGAGAAATAACAATACCCTACTAGTTCAAGGGGTCGGTTATAACTAGTTAAGACAGGGTTTCTAGAAAAAAAAAGCTATCGACCTCGACGATCTCTGGACTATGGGGTACATTGGATAGATGGATAAAAAAACAACATCATCAAATGATCATAACAACATCATCAAATGATCATAACAATATACGTCATCAAATGATAAAAACAGTATTATTAAATGATTAGAACAACATCATCAAATAACCCTAACAACATCAACAAATGATTCTAACGCCATCAAATGATCAGAACAACATCAAATAAACTAACGGCGTGTCATAAAATTGTCCAAAACTCATCGAAGAAATTAAACTTGTCCAATCAGATTGAGAAAATTGTTGTTGGTTTGATTGTGCTATTTTGTCGTTGCTATTAACGTTCGTTTGTTGCTGCGGTTTTCGTTGTTCTTGCTGTTGTTGCAGTTGTCTTTGAAAGTGAGGTTGTTGTAGTAAATGATGTTGTTGAACATTATTGTTAGAAATTGTTTCAAAAGCATGTTTATCTGAGTATTTATTGTAACTGGTAGAAGACAGAAAAGTTGACAAGACTGGCTCATTACCCAGGCACAAAAGAGGATCTTTAAATAGTTTGACTCTATTATTTTGGTTAAAATTGTCCTCGATGCTGTTGTTTGAATGTTAACCAATCAAATTATAAATAATTTCTATCATAAAATATTTAATTTTTTAAATTGAGTTTATTTTATCTTTATCTTAATGTGCACATACATTAATTTGCCAAACGGTTAGTTTGCGAATTGAGTCAAACAGTACAAATTGCGCGTCTACACATGCACACACGTACATGTACATGGACGTGTGTTGTACATTTGTATATGTACGTTGTGTTTTCAGAGCTGCAAACTAAAAGAATTGTTCAAACAAGGTTTCAAAAATTAAAATATATAGTTACTTTTTGCATTTATAAAATTATATGCAATAAATGCAGACATTATTTCAAATTTGATTTAAACAAAAAGTTTTAAATAAATGTGAGTTTTCACCTGAGGAATCTGTTCTCGTCTATTGTTTCACCAAGAATGTGCAGAGGAGAAGTAAACCCATCCACAAACTCGTCATCATTTTGATCACCATGACTCATCATCTTCTACTCGGCACCTCCGATTATTTTTAGAAATGAATGCTTTTGTGGCTGACCAACTCTCTGGTATTATGCGTGTGTTAGATAATGAAGATTAATTTCAAACGAAACAGATTATTAAAAAATTATATTTGTAATGAGATTAGTACAGAGCAGCAGATAATTAAATAACATCTGTAATCATGGCAAATAAAAAAAACACTTTTTATAATGAAAGAAAACGCAATTGCACATAAAGAGACTAGAATAAATGAAGCATGCAGCTTATTTATCATACGTTGCTCATTGATGCGAGTAATAAGAATAGACCAATAAACGTTCGCATTGAATGGATGTTTTGGCCAATCAGAAATGTCCATTTGGTTTTAATAATTAAGATGGCACTTCTTAATGTTTGGTCACATTTTCTAAGGATAACTAAGAAAAATTCAGTCGTTGACATCTTTGCCAAATAATTATTATTGTTATGGATGATCACAATCACCTGTTTGGTTACTTATTCATGTGTTATGTTGTGTATAACTACCATTATTTTAACGCTATAATCACAACGTTTTAAAAATTTGCCATTATTTTCAAGAAACGGCTAGTATATATTTTTATATATTAGAAACACTTTCCTTTCACAACCGGTTTCATGAGGTTGTACGATTACGATTACATTTACGTACATTTAATCCATTAACCTTCTTTGCATGGCACTGCACCTACAACAAACAAGTGAACTACATATAGTCGCTTCAAACTGAAAATATTGCCAATTTTACAATATATAACAAATTCCAGGAAGGTTTACTTTGATTTAACAAATTTTAAAAAATATATTTTAATTTATTTACATTTTATAATGTTCTAAGTTAAAAAATTTTAATTTAATAAACACAAATAAAATGTGAACACATTTTTATAAAAATCATTGTTATGTTATTGATAATATTTTTGCAACTATAATTCACATTTTTTGTTATAATTATTTGTAATTAATTTAATATGGTTACGTTGATAACGATTTGTTAGAAAATAATTTAAAGTACACCCCGTAGTGCTGTTTCGTGATGTGATGTAATTATTGGGTTTTTAATTTATAAACTGGATTTTTTAAACTGGATAAATATATAAATATATTTTGTTTGGGTGGCGATAATTAGCTATTATACACCATGCGAAAATCAAGCATTATATCACAGACCATATGGCAGAATTATTAAACGTTGCTTAACTTTGTATTATCATCCTCAATTTTAATAACCTAACAAAGCTTGTTCCAAAATACTTTCAATATTTGTTAGGTGGAAGACTTACTTATATGCCTTAAAAGTTTAAATACGCATTTCAATTAAAAACTGTGGTTGGAAGAATAATAAAATCAATTTTCCCTTTCATATTGGCAAATAAATGAATAATATAATGTTAATTTAAAATTTTTTCATTGAAATGAACAAATAAAAATAAAGCATTAGCATAAAATAATTAATAAAATAGTCTAACTAATCTATAATTTCAGAAAAAAAACTTTTGTCGCTCATGTGATTTTAATGATTCATTAAATATTTCGTCAAATAATCCATACCTCATTTCAAGGATTTATTAATTAAATTACATTGTTGTAAAAAATGCTAAGAGTCAAATAACCTGAAGCTTATTGCGTAACAACGAAAAATTATTTTGCCATGAATGTAAGTTTGTTATTCTAGCTACATTGATGATTTGCGCTGGTTTTGAATAAGATTAAGATTCAGTTTTGATTAAGCTGACAAATAAAATATTAGCTTAAAAATTTCTGCTAAAAATTTAAATTATTTTTTTGACGGTTTCAGTTTTTGTTAATTTATTTAAATTAAAACACCGACTGGCATTAAATTTAGACAATTTTGAATAAATTAAAGTAAAAAACAACCAAAATCAAAAGCTCTGCAATATAATGAATGGCAATATCATTCATTCTAAATTAGTTGGAAGAAGTTTATTCAAACAAAAAATTTGTAAACCGCTGTAAATATTTAGCCGTAAAACGTTTCAACGTTAGACAACTAAATGTGAACTGTGGCGCAAATAAATGTATTTCTGAAAGAAATAATTCAAATAAAAAACTTGACGCAGATTGGGATTCAAAAGAATAAAATGGAACAACCCGGATATCACTAACGCAGCAGTTTGATTTTGAAATTATGACACTTAGCAGATCCCATTTGCCATCCGTAAATAAAGAATAACAAAAAATGTACGTAAATTCTTAATTTGTAGCAACCATAAATTTAATTTGTCACAATATTGCGTTATTATCAATGATTGGTTATATTAAATTTAACAACCTTATAGTCGCAAACAATTTATATAGTCAAAGCATTTATTTGAATTGCAAGTCTGTTTAGCATCTAAGTTTTAAATTTGTGTCAACTTATAAGTTTAAAAAGCTTAGCGCAACAAATTACCGACAATTTGGTGCATATTGGCTACCAAAAAACTTGGACTTTAATATGAAAAAATTTATGGTTTAACAAAAATAATGAGAAACGTAGGTAATATAACGTAGTTATTTACCTTATGTGATAGAATTCAATAAAAAAAGCTATAAATTTTAAAAATTAATTTATTATTAATAAAAATAGTTAATTATATCTTATCGGCCATGATTTGTAACGTTTTTTAACAAGGAAGCCTACCATTATATTTGATAATAATGTTCTTTTTTTTACTGGTTTCTTACTGTTTTCGTTACTGTTTTCTTACTGTTGCGAGTTTTTTACTGTTTTCCTCTAATTACATTAGACAAAAAAAAAATTTAATTCATTCGTTGGCATAAAAAAGTTACATGTCATAAAAAAGTTAATCTTAAATATGAATGTTATATAACATTGAATTTGATGTTAGCTGCATGATAAATTACGAAATGTTTTCATTTGTTTATGTTGTGTTTATATTGTGTTGATGTTGTCAATGTTCTTGTTTATGTTAATGTTGTTTCATTTAAATGCAAAAAGAGTTAAAAAATGGATTGCATGTTAAAATAATTATCCATGCCATCATTCAATTAATCAAACAATCAAACAAACTAACAATTAAATCGAACAAACAATTTTTTTCTAAAGCGCCATTTCCCTGATGTTTACCACAGATGGGTCTTGAGATCCGCTCTGAACTTGTGAGTGATAAAAAAATAGAGAGATTGAGTTCCAGAGAAAGCCAGAAAGAGCAAAGTCAGATTTGTTATAAGGTTTTTAAAAGAAGTTAGAAAATGTTAGAGCGAGAAAGTAATTGTAAGCCTTGGCGTTATTAGGTCTAATAATTAATTAATATATCTGATAGGTACTTAGGAAATAATTAATTTGTAATTCATTATTCATGCATTTATTATCATTCCAGATCTTTTTTGACATTTATTTCTGGTTAGTTATTTTCAAACAAAATATACGCCAATAAAATCAAAAAACCTTCAAGGACACTAAAATCATTAGTTTTTGGTTAGCCATACACATGGCTAGATAAATGACCAAAGGAATTTTCTGCGGTGTATAAAACGACCAAGTTGCATATCTAATTAAGGAAAATCCCATTTCATTTGTCATCGCTATTTTGTTAACTTTGCCGTTATAAATTTATATTGTCGTGTGCCAACGCATGTAAGCTTTCTTTATATTATCGTTTTATGAACTTTAATTTTGTATAGAATATAATTGATTAAAGCAATTTTTTATTTATTGACAAAATTCTTTCTAAATTTTACTACGACATTACATACAAATCTTTTTTCAGATGTTATCTGCAGCATTTCATTTCAAACAAAATATACGCAAATAAAATCAAAAAACCTTCAAGGACACTAAAATCATAAGTTTTTGGTTAGCCATACACATGGCTAGATAAATGACCAAAGGAATTTTCTGCGGTATACAAAACGACCAAGTTGCATATCTAATTAAGCAAAATCACATTTCATTTGTCATTACAATTTTGTTAACTTTGCCGTTATAAATTTATACTGTCGTGTGCCAACGCATGTAAGCTTTCTTTATATTATCGTTTTATGAACTTTAATTTCGTATAGAATATAATTGATTAAAGCAATTTTTTTATTTATTGACAAAATTCTTTCTAAATTTTACGACATTACATACAAATCTTTTTTCAGATGTTATCTGCAGCATTTCGTTTTTGACAAGGCTGCATTGGTAGACTAATAAGTTATGGCCAGATAAGCTTATTACATTAAAAATTCAATAGCAAATAATAATGAAATTTAGTAATACTTAAAAAGTCAAAACTAAAAACAATAATATGAATTACTGTAATCACCCGTACAAATTTTTCATTCATTTATCACCGAAAACTCTGATGAAAATTATTTAGAGATTATATTGAAAAGAAAAAAATTGTTATATAGAAGAATTTTAAAATTAAAATGTTTGAATGTTAACAAATCAGGAACGGAATGCAAAGTGGATGGAGACAGATGTTTTTTTAATGAATGTTGTCACGCGAAGGCATTTTATTGTCCTAATGTTATGTCCCAAGTTAACCTTTTGAATGTATACATTATAATATATAAACAAATATTTCATTGTAAATTTATGTTTTAACAAAATTATTAAAAAACCGTAAAAAAATTGTAAAAGCGATTCAAATGTGCCAACCACATAGTGATGCGTGTAAGTGTTGCTTATTTAATCTCAATCTAGCTAATCCAACACCTGCCGAGTTAATAATAATAACAATAATAATAACAATAATCGTTATTGCTGTAGTCATTTAAATCGTATGTTTATTTTATTCACTATTTTTTATTACAATTTTGTTAATAATAGAAGCACAAAAAGAGACAGATGATGCATGTTTGTGTTTACGTATCGAGGCAAGCCGTTTGTGTTCTTTCGCGCTCATTCTTACTAAATTTTAACAATATTTAAACATAACAATAAACTCATGCTAAACAGTTAAATAAAAATTCATTTATATTATATTTTCATTTAAATGCAACTAAAAAAACTTGAAAAAATGTAAATAATAAGCAAACGGTATCAGAATAGAAGAACGTAATGTTGAATAAATAAAAATTAAATACTCATGTTAACTGCTCAACTAGTTTTAACCAGCATGCGCCAATGATCAAGTTCTCGCCGGCAACCTGTCGCATTAGTATATAAAAATTTATTATTGAAGCCAATGCTAATTAATAAAACGGAGTTAACTAGTATTAGTAAGTAAATAAAAAATTGTGATGCAAATTATTCAAATTATTTGCAATTTTGCCAAATAATTTTTCTTTATTATACCTGAATGATTTTTGAATGAATTAACTCTTGATTGATGTTAATCATCAATGATGTATAATTAATTTGATAGCAGTGAAGTTTTAATTATGTATGGCAATGGCAACGACACCTTTATAATAAATCAATCACAATCTCACAAAAGAATATTGTTATTCACTAATAATAGCAACAACAACTGCATCAGCAGCAACAACAACAATAGAAACAACAATTATTTTTATCATTATATATATATGGTTATTATTATGAAAATCATTATTACCCTTACTGTTGTTATAACAATTGTTGTTAATGTTGTTATTGTTGCTGCTGTTGTGTGGTCGTTTTTGTTATTATTATTTGTATTATTGTTGTTGTTAATATCCTTAACGTATAGTAATAAGAACTAATGTTTGATGACATTTGCTTACCTGGCATTCATGCTTCAAATTAAATGAGACTGAAAATAGCATAGCCTCAACGGTACGTTGCCATAAATTTAATGACTTATACAATGAAACAATGTAACAAATAACGCGTGTAACATATAAAATAAAGTTGTATGTATAATATAAGTAAATTAACAAATAAAATTGCAGAGTAAACTAACATAATATATATATATATATATATATATATATATATATATATATATATATATATATATATATATATATATATATTGGTAACAGACTGCTGTTAACGCAACATTTCAAAAATTCAACACTACTTTCAATATTGTTCAACTTTTTTATATTTCTTTTTAATTTCTTTCTTTATTTATTTATTTGAACAAAGCACGGGCTATTGCCCATTACCGAATTTACAGGGAAAAAAAATATATAGTATTATACATGCATACCACGATACATTCGTACAATTGCTTCACAAGTATAACCACGAAGATAATGCATTATACCATGGCAGATTGAAAATAATTTCCTAAAACAATAAATTAACACTAACAGTGTCTTGAGTGTCACCATAAATGCAAACTTATAAACCAAGATATAATAAAATACTTTATCCATCTAACCCCATTAATCCCATCCTACACCTGAATGGCATAATATTAACTACACATTTCCCATGCAATAGAAAATATAAACAAACATTCATGCATCTATCTAATTTCCTTAACCTCCCCTACCCATATACCAACTCATATACCCACCTACTCATGAATCATTAATTATTATATCAGATAATTATATTAGAACCTAGAAATTTCATTAACTATTTACCAATCAATAAAAAAAAACCAAACAATCATATGAAAAACAATAATAATAATAAGAAAGTTATGAAGTCAATATAAAATATAATTAACCAAAAAATTTATAAATGAAATACGTACATGCATTCAACCATAAAATGGTTAATGAAATAATCAATCCAAGTCAATCATACATATTCCCAGTCATTACTGATAAAAAATAAAACAAATACATATTTTACCTATATTTATGCTCGTATTTTTACCATATGATAATTATTACATTAACCTCATAATAATGAGTATTATAAATGTTGCATAAGTAATTCTCTCATTAATCCACCCCCATTCATCCATGAAAAATTCTTATTCAATCATACTAATACATTAAAAATCTCAAACCATTTCTACTTATCAACACACACATCCAATTGAACCGTCAGTTTAAAAGTATCACCTATATTGAAATTTAGCATCACCCCAAAACAAATCCAAAAGAGATTTAAAAACACTTATATTTGGAGAGTCAACAACAGATTGTGGGAGTCTATTCCAGTCCGCGACTACTCTGTTACAAAAAAAATATTTTCTAACATCCTTGTGAGATAAACCTGTTGACAACTTCATATGATGCCCTCTAGTTCTCCCATCATTATTGAGCAACATGAACGAATGATCAGTATCTGGATTGGCCACCAACATTTTATATAAAAAAAATCAGGTCCGCTCTAGTTCTTCGATATTTCAAAGAATGCAAGTTCAATTTTTTTAATCTATCAATATACTCTAAACCATAACAAGAACGGATAGATCTAGATCTATCCGTTCTTGTTATGGTTGTTTAGCTCTTCTTTGAACTTTTTCAATCATTTGTATTAGGTTTATGTGATGTGGGCACCAAACCTGTACCGCATACTCTAGATGTGGTATGACCAAGCCTTTGTAGAAACATAGGTAAGCTTCTTCATCAATAAGTCTAAAATGCCTGTTTATGATGCCCAACATTGTGTTGGCTAACTTAACTTTACTATATATATGATCTCTAAAAGTGAGTTTATCATCAACAAACACACCTAAGTCTTTTATTACTTTGACTACTTGGATCACTTGTTTGACCTGGGCAGAATCCCACATTTCATAAATATTATTATATTTATTTCCGAACTTCAATACGCAGCATTTATCTACATTTGAAATCATACGCCAGACATTTAGCCAATTTTGCATATTGATCACATTTAGTTGCATGGACTTCAAGTCATCTGGAAATTTGATAATTTTAAACATCTTTGCATCATCCGCAAAAAGATATATATTCTCACATGCTGAAGGGCAGATCATTAATTTAAATTGTAAACAGTAGAGGTCCCAGGATATTACCTTGGGGAACACCACTAGTAGCATCAAACTTTGAAGACAATGCATCACCCACTCGCACCCTGAAGTTTCTCTTCTTAAGATATTCACTTATCCAAACAAGAATTTTGTTATCGAATCCATATTTCTTTAGTTTCAGTAACAAACAATTGTGAGATATCCTATTAAAAGCCTTCTCGAGATCAGTATATATGACGTGTACCTCCTCATCACAATCAACACCCATTGTAACTTTATCCAAAAATGTCAGCAACTGAAGAGTCGTCGATCGTCCGGGCAAAAACCCATATTGATTTCGGTGAAATAAATTATTCGTCAGAAAATAATTCAAAACATGGTCCTTAATAATTGATTCCATCATTTTACAACACACAGAAGTAAGAGAAATAGGCCTGTAGTTACTAACCAAACTTTTACTTCCTTTTTTGTGTATTGGTATTACTATGCTAGCCTTCCAATCTGCTGGAATCATGCCGGTATCTAGTGAACATTGAAAAAGTTGCCTAACTGCAGAAACAACAACTGTTTTACTTTCCAACAATATCCGTGGATGAATATCATCAGGCCCTGCAGATTTGTTCTTATCCAATAAAGAAATCTTTTTAGACACTACGTCATCATTGAATTGCAATTCATCCATTCCGGCAGCCGGAACCAATGGATATAACGAGTCGTTATAATTAACCTCATTGTCAAGTTTATAAACCGATGAAAAGAACTTTGCCAAAGCTTGGGCTTTTTCATCATCACCCGTGAGATCTGTGTTCTGTACTCTGAGTGTTTCAACCCTGCCCACTGTTGTTATTTTCTTCTTCACTTGTTTCCAGAACAGTTTTGGGTTGTTATGATAGTTTCTTGCAATGAAATTCTGGTTATCTCTGTCCAGCTGTTTACATTCTGCTGGATCTTTATCTCTCGTAGACCTGAAACTTTGCAATAAGTCAACGTCTCCATATTTATAGATTCTTTTCCAATAGTAGTGCTTAAGCTTGATAAGTCGCCTCAGTTTAAAGTTGACATGCTTAACAACACAGCTACTACATATTTTCATAGGAACATATTTTGAAGTAGCCTCACTAATCAAAAAACAAAATTTTTGCCATAAATTTTCTACGTTGCTCTTTTGGTCTACATCCACAGTTGTATCAACAGATAACATGCTAGAAAGATATTTGTTAATTGCATCGTACTGTCCAAGATTAAAACACAACTTCTTCCTAGGTTTACTGTGCAAAATTGAACAATCAAAAATTTTAGATGAAATCAATAAGTGGTCACTTCTGCCCAGAGGAGATAAATACTGTAAATCTGATACGCAATCTTCAGACGTGATAATTAAATCCAAAACATGAGGAATACTGTTAGCTCTATATCTTGTTGGTTCGTTGACATGCTGCAGCCAAAACCTATCATCAATAAGCTGCAAAAATCTATTTTCAGTCTTGTAGTCAGAACCTGCACAAACTCTCAGCTTCCAATCTATATCTGGAAAATTAAAATCACCCAAAACAAGATGTCTACCAGACAAATCACCAAACTCATTCAAGACACCAATGAGATTGTCATTATTATCATTACTTGAATTAGGACTTCTGTAAATTACCATTAAATTTAAATTTTGATCTCTGACGTTAATCCTGGCACACAAATATTCCTCAAATATGGAATCCAGTTGAACACTAAACAGCTGCAAATTGATTTTGTAATATAACATAATACCTCGATAACTTGCTTTGCAGAAATTTGAAACCAGGTAACTATATCCAGGCAAATTAAATTCGTTAATGTTCCATGAAGAGTTTTTAACATTTTTAGGGTTTACTTCATTTATAACTATAAAATCATACTTTAAATCCGATGCATCTAAAAATAGATTCAATTCTGAAAATTTATTTGTGAGACAATCAACATTGGTATACAAAACATTAAGCACATCATTAGGATTCTTTACCACACTAGGATGATTATAATTAAACTCACTGCCTTCTCTTGACTTTGATCTCTTTATAAATTTGTCTTTTTAAAAACAAATACATGAAACTTACCTGGTTGTCCTTTTATCTTAAATATCCAGTTATTAATGTCGTCCTTTTCTGCAATTTTCTTCTTTTTATCATCGAGAAGCTGTTTACAAATATATCTATCTAATTTAATAAGGTCATGGTTAATGTAGACTCCATTGAATGATTTACTCCTCCTCAGTTTGAAACAGTTTTCTAGTATCAGGTTTTTAGTAGTTAAATTCAATAATTTAATTAAAATAGGCCATGGCTTTTGATCGTTCACCCTTTTACCGAGTCTGAATACATTTGAAACCTTCTTCTCCAAGTTTTCATCAGTTATCTCTTTCAACAACTGAAGCATTTTCTCTTTATCAGCTTTCCAAGAAAAACTTTCATTTTCTGGTATGTTGAAAATGACTAAATTGTTTCGACGGATATCTCTTTCATTAGCAACATCCAGATGATTTTTTGTGTCCAGCACCGATGAATGTATTTCCTTGACATTTGTTGTCAAACTCTCAATATTACCTTTAACTACTTCATTCCACTTTTTTGTCATTTCCTCTTCCTTGGCTACCTGATTTTTTACCTCATTGAGACTATTCTTCAAGTTAGTTTGTTCCCTCATCTGTTCTTTTAGCATCTCTTCTCTAAATGTGACTTTTTCCATCATCTGAGTTAGACATCTGACTTCATTTGCCATTTTTTCTTCTAACTGTTTGATAGCAACAAGCAATCCTTCCTCCTCATAATTAGTCAGTGTTTTTATTCTTTCTTCATTTACTTTCCTACAACCTTCACACAGATGCAATCCCGCAATATCACTCATCTTATTGGTCACCTTCTTTGTCCGTGCGGTTATGTTAGGATTAGTGTTTTCCATTTTCACTTTCTTTAGTCGGCGAAATACAACAGGATTTGAAAATTATTAATTAAATAAATTTTCCAATACTGTTAATAACTTAAAATTAAATTTTTTAAACTCGAAATTGATAAATTTATTGAAAAATTTAAATTTATTGAAAAATTTATTAATGTCTAATTTCTCTGACATTAATAAATTAAAAAGAAATATAAAAAAGTTGAACAATGTTGAAAGTATATATTTATATATATTTACAATACTCTATAAATTCTACCAAATGTTGGCGTAA
>NW_008704704.1:1356633-1363389 GCF_000326865.2 Helobdella robusta | reverse complement strand
ATTTATTTTAGGGCTACATTTATCAATAACTTTTAATTGATTTTATTGATTTAACATTTCATATAACTCAATACAATATTTAAATTAAATAATTAATACATGAAATTTTAAGCTCTGACGATGGCACTAGCCGAAACGGCCGTCAGCCAAATCACGGACGGAATATAAGTTTTATATATATATATCATGTCTAAACCGTGTAAAACTGATGATGTAAATGCAGAATTTGGTTTATTCAGTGACGAGGTAAAGAGAATTGTTGATAGGGTTGTTCCTCTTGTACTGGTGCTGCCTGGGCACCATCATGTTGTACCGTGGTTTGATGATGATTGCAAGGCTTCAAAACAAAAATCTAGAAAGAAAAAAAGATTTTTAGAAATAGTCGTAAATTGTCTGATAAAAATGAATGGATTAAAGAAAATCTGAAATTTATTCAAAGAAACGTAAGAAAGTTAACAATGAAAACAGTAAAATTCCAAAAAGCTTGTGGAGGGTTGTTAACGAAATTTTTCTAAACAGTCACTGTGAAGGCACTAAACGCAAGTTCAATGATCTCAATGCTGGCCAGTTCATGACTTTTTTTTAAAGAAAAAATTAAAATGATAAAACAGGGAATTGTCACTGAAAATCAGTCTTGTCTAAACAGTGATGATCATGGATGTCAGCAGTTGTTTTCGAATTTTTTGGCGGTGTCTGAGGCTGATGTCAGGAAAGAAGTGCTTCTTTCACCTAAAAAATCCTGTCAGCTAGATATTTCACCAACGCGTTTATTTAAAAAACATTTTGATTTGTTCTGTCTATTTATCACCAGTTTGATAAACTTGTGCATGAGGGTAGGTTGCTTCCTCACACGTTGTAGACATGCAATTGTTGTGTCGTTGTTGAAAAAAAGTGATACAGATCCAAATGATGTCAATAATTATCAGCCAATCAGTAATCTGTCATTTATATCAAAACCTATTGAAAGAATTGTGTTTAGACAATTGCTTGCTTATCTGAATGATAATAATCTCATGCCTGTACATCAATCCGGTTTTAGACAATTTCACTCCACTGAAACTGCGCTGCTACATGTTCTCTCTAGGGTTTATGCTGAGATGGATGCTCAAAACATTTCCTTGTTGGCATTTTTGTACATGAGCTTGGCTTTCGATTGTGTCAATCATGAAATGTTACTGCTCAGGCTGCATCAAAGTTTTGGAATATCTGGGGAGATAATAAATTGGTTTAGAAGCTACCTGATTGGCCAAACACAGCTGGTTTCGTTCAACGGGAGTTTGTCCTACGTCAGTGTGTTTTTCTCTGGTGTGCCACAGGGATCTGTTTAGGGTCCTTTATTGTTTCTGCTTTATACATCTGACGAGTGGAAGTTAATTGATTCTTATGATTTTAAAAGCCATGCATAGGCAGACGACATTCAAATTAAGTTATCAGGTAAACCGAAGTTGTTTAAGTACGAGATTACGAGATTCATTGGATGTATGACGGAGGTTAATCTGTGGACGTCGAGAAATGAATTGAAGCTTAGCCATGGTAAAACAAAATTTCATCCTATTGGTACCTGGCAGTAGTTGGCAGACTTGGGTATAAATTCAGTTGTTATAAATGATAAAAAAATAGATTTCTGTAAAGCAGTGTCAAACCTAGGTTTTATAATTGATTCAAACCTAACAATGAAATCTCATTTTAAAATGATCTCTATATCATGCCTGGCACAGATTAGAAGAATGAAACAAATTTGAAAATCACTTGATAAAGACGCAATGCAGACTCTGGTGCATGCGTTGGTGCACTCGCATGTCGATTATTGCAATAGTTTATTTTATGGACTCCCGGCCAGATCTATCAAAATTCTGCAATCGATTCAAAACCGTACTGCTTGGATTGTAGCTGGATGTGCCACACCGATCCTGAATGATTTGCATTGGTTGCCCATAAATAAAACAATTGTTTTTAAAATCTCTGTCAGAGTTTTTAAATCACAAAATGGTCTGGCTCCAAAATATTTATCAGATAAACTGAAATTAAAAACGTTGACCATGGATATGGCACAAGAATTAATTCCCGGCTAATAATTTTTTTTAGTTCTATGGAATAGAGAACATAATTTGAGCGTAAACATTTCTTCATTGTAGTTGACATTTCGTTTTACTGTTTTAAAATTTAAATTTAATCGCCTACACGGAGTTTTCGTTTTTTTATATCATAACATTTAAATAAGTCGCTTTTTTCGTCTCTACCGACTTAGTTATTAAATAGAGGTTGTTTGTTGAAAATAAAATGATTTTAGATTTTGATTCCGGAAAATTTATGGCAAAATGTAAGGATGTTCATATTTATTTCAATATTTGACATTCATACATTTTGCTCAATTGTCCTGGAAATAAAACATCTTTTGGATGAATCTACTACACATACACTTTGATACATACATTCATCCACCTGGATTAATAACAAGTGCAGTTATCTTCAATGTCATCAAATTATAAATTTTTTTAAAATCTGAACAAATGTTATAAAATAAAGGTTTAATTCAGAATTTAATGACGAATTAATCATTATGATTCAGGATTTTGGCAAATAAATGGATGTTCATAATTATTTTAATATTGACATTTATACATTTTGTTCAATTTTTCTAAAATGAAACATCTTTTGGATGATGCTAGAAGCTAGAGGCTGACCGTTATTTTATATGTACACGTATTGGTGCTAAAAATCCAGGCACAATATGTTCCAATAAATTGTTAAGTTGTTCATTGAAAAAAAGAAAATAAATGGACTAAGTGATATATGAAGACATAAATTTTAAAAAACGTAAATGGCAAAAACAAAAAAACTACTGACCCTGCATCAAATACTATTAATATAATGAACTTAGTTGAAACTGATCGACATGGAATTTAATCAAAATCACTTAACTATTTAGTGTAATTAAACATTATTATATTTCATAATATAAAAAATATGTATATGTATAAAATTATTATTGCTAATTTATTATGCTCAAATACTGTTGGGGTGCAGTGAAGTTCAGCGTAATAAAAAATAATTATTATTGAGAAAATTATTTTCAAAACATTTTACAAAAATACTTACATCTTTAATGAAATAAATGTTTGTTAAATTTGCAGATAAAAAATTTGTAAAATACATAATACACCATATTCTTTTGACAATATTTAGATTTAAACTTATCAATATCTATAAATGGTCCTAAAAATAAAAATAACGTCTTACATTTATCTGAAAGCATTGAAACTTTTGTATAATAGCTGATAAATTATAAATTAATAAATGCCCATACCTATTTATGTTTTTAAAAAAGGGGTTAAATAAAAAAGAAATTAAGATTAAAAAATGACAAGAAATGCTGGAAATTGTTTAATGTTGCTGTGAAAAATGTTCAATTAATAGGTGAAGTTGAATAGATGTAATATATATAATATAATAATAATAATATAATAATATGACTCTCAGTAAAAGCGTTTTAAAATTAATAACAATAATCACAGATTTCAATTAAGAAATATTTAAATGTTTAAAAATTAACAAAAAAATATTAAAAAAGAGAGATTTAGAAATGCAAAAAAGTCACAAAAACCAGATGTTTAATAGAAATTAAAATAAAAAATAAATAAATCATTTTCTGTAAGTATAAATAAAAAATTTCACTGGCCCTTAAAGTGAATTAGTTTATGATATTTTGAACGAATTTTCAACTGACTATTGTTTTTGGCCAAATGAAAAGAGCGAACATCTATATATGTTTTTGTTATTAATCACAATAAAGAAAAAAATTGATTGTTTATATTATCTGCACTTTCAATGATATGATCTTTAAGGTTTAATAGATCTTTATTTGCCAACTCACTCAAAACACTTGATACAACAATTGTTCTATTCATTTTAGACCAGTCAGTCACCATTTTCAAAGGTCTTTCAGTGACACGGCAAATCTGATTGACAAATATGAATTAGTCAAAAAATATATATTAGGCAATATGTTATATAAAAATGAAGAAATTAAAGATCAATATTTTTCCAGCATGCAAATAAAAATAAACATGGAAAAAAATTATTTTCTGACCTGAACAACACCACAGGATGGGAAAACTAGACCACCATTGTCTTTTAGTATCAGAAGCTGTTGGTGTAACATGGTAGCTTGTCCTTTTATATCAATAAGTGCAAATCTACACTTGTTACAATCGATTGTTTTGGCAACTTTTCTAACAACCCATCCAGCAATATACGCTACTGCACTGTCGATGATAGTGGACATGGTGTTAGATGGATTTTCAATGACAGTGGACATGGTATTAGATGTCATTATTTGTGAATCTAAATACGTCTCTTCAAAAATATCTTTAAATTGATCCTCTGGAACTTTAAATTCTGATTCAACAATCATTTGTTCCTGTACATTCCCTTAGAAAATTATAAAACATATGTATAGCCTCATTTAAAGCAACTGTATAAATAGAACATATTTGTATAACCTGTTTTTCCAGGGACAATACCACATCTATAGTACACTTTTTTGAAAATAGAATGCAGTTGCTGGACATTTGGATTATCATTGCTTCTCCCTAAATACATGAAATTTAAATATATAAAATTGAAGTCACTTTTGTTAAATAACCACTTTTGAACATTTTCTAACCTACACTTCGAATGAAATTAAAAAATAACTCAAGATGGTCTTGGCTGAATTTGTATGCCAGAACATATTTTTGTGTTTGAAGCAAGGATGTGGCTAAATTTATTATGGTTTCTATGTTGACAACCATTCCAAGAACACATGTATTCCTTGAGTTTTAAAAATATAACAATTGGTTAGTACATTTTCATCAAAAACACTGTAAGATATATGTTTACCTATTGGTTTGATATATAAATTTTCCATCGACAGTTTTTAGTGATAACAAATACTCTTTCAGTGACATTAGGTTTGATGCTATGTCATTAAATGATGTCATTGATATACCACTTCTGAAATATTTACTGTAAATGTTCTTACTATTCATTATATCATTATATCAAACAATATATCCATTTTCTCCAGGAATTGTACAGTTGCTCCACAATCTCTAAATTCTTCACAGTTACTTGAACATCTTAAGGCTTTGGCCACCGAATTACTCAATATGTAAGCCACTAATTTAACTTGAAATTATGTTAGTCATTTTTATAATTATAAAATCTATTTGTATGGTGATTTATTTTTTTAATACATGAACATACTCAAAAGATATTGTTGAATATGTACAGAAAGGAAGAATTATACTAAATGGTACCTTTATTTTCTGATTATGATAATTAACATGTTGGTCAGTTAATTTGTTAGCCAATTTGAAGCCAGTCGTGTACTGTGCAGAATGTAATTTGCATATGTATTCCCATCTAATTAAACCACCATTTGATTCTAAAATTTTTTTATCAGCCCATGTATTACGGACAAGTTTCAACATGTTACAGGCATCAAATATTACATAGATTTCTCTATTAGTTGATGGTAATTTAAAAGATGGTTTGACAAAGGTAGGCAAATCAAAGACACATCCAAGTTTTATGCACATAACAATGTTTGTTCGTAAGCCATCCATCACCCGCGTCACTACCAGTATTTGAACAATAATAACATTCAGGTAACATTGATAAAATAACTTTAAAAAATCTAAAAAACAAAACAGAAATTGTAAAAAGTTTTAACAAGAATTATACTTTCAATCCAATCTTTTCCAAAGCTTCAAGTGCGTTCAATACAAGAACTTGTTGCGTAGTTGCTGACATGCTTTTGAACAAAAAGTAAGCAAAGGGAAACTTCCATGAACCTGACGTACCAACTATCATTAAAACCAGGGCCTGTGTTGCCAATTCATTGGATGTGTAGTCTCCACCAAAATGTTCATAACCGGAATAGACACCTTTATGTTTTAAATATATCAGTTGTTTCCGAATTGACATACTATCTATCATCAAAGAACAGTGTGTAAATTGTTTTGCATCTGTTTCGTGTTTTTTCTTCAGGAAATTCAACATAGAACGATTGAGGCCTGGTCCTCCATCTACAGATTCTAACCACCTTAATACATTTAAATACTTAAACTTTTAATTTGTAATTATCTATATAAAATTAAACAATAACTTACCGTGCTAATGTATGTTTATGTGGCAGATGTAATCCTTTACATTTCAAAAACTGGTAGCTTTTTCCACCGTACAAATGTAATGTCAATGCAAAACGCTTTTGTTCTTCAGTATAGGTTTTGTTCAGTTTCATGAAAAGTTTTGTTGGAATATCTGAAATGCCAATTCAATATTAAAAATTAAAAAAAGTGGCATACATAAAGGTTTGTTGCTAAAAATTATTTTTAAAGTTTAATAATTAGCATACCTGAATATGAAAGTAATGTTGAGGTAAGTTCATCGTTGTATTTCTTCAACATCTCAATTTCATTTCTATATACTTCAAGTTTGACTTTTAATCTTTTAGTTTTTTTGTTGTAGTTATATAGAACTTTTCTGGTAGTTTTTAATGATATATCTAATTTTTTAGCTTTCCTTTTCAAGCTTCTAGGTGTCAATGCATCAATACCAGTCTGTAAAATTTTTCATTTTCCTTTCAACAACTTATATTAAGTATTTTAACAATCATTTATAATTCTGGTTATAGTTATAGAAACATGTGTTAAAATACTAAATTTAATTTTTCACTATTTTTTATTTATTAAATGAACCATCATACATACA
>NW_008704704.1:1320504-1356583 GCF_000326865.2 Helobdella robusta | reverse complement strand
AACATTTACATTGATGTTATGGACTGCACATTTTCTAAAGATGCAACATTTTCTATCTGAAGTTTGAATATTACACATGAATGAATGTATGCATCAAAGTATGTGTGGTAGATTCATCATAAACTTTGTGAAATAAATACCTTGAACATGTACTTACATATGTGTATCTTCTTATTGACATAAAATAAAAAAAAAATATTAATTGTAGCGCATGCAATCATTAATATATTAATCTAAGTAAATTTTATATTTAAACAAACATACTGGTTCATTAGTTGATTTTTTCTCCATCATTATTGGTGATTGCATTTCAGATAGAGTATCTGCTTGATCATTTGATAAAATCTGAAAATGATAAATATTCAATATATTTGATTATGTGATTTGCAGGAACAAATATCTAATTAATATACTAACTATAATATGTTAGTGTCTTGCAATTAATTAATTAGTGATTCATTTTTCATGATGCACCAATAATTAGTTATTTCTTTATTTTAATGTCAATCTTAATGTTAGTTTAATTTTTTTAAACTATTTAAATTAGAAATTTTTTATTAGTTACAAAAAGAACAAAACCTTTGGAAATACTGTAGGAACTGATGTTTTTTTGAGCAACATTTTAGAACCTACTTTGTAAAAGCATTCTTGTAAAAAATGCCTGCTGCAGATGAAGATATTTTTTCTACTACAAAAATTTGTAGTATGATTTTTTACATTCCCTTCCCATTGTATTCTTTGACTGTCATCTTTTGGTAGTCTGGTTTGGTTTTATTATTGTAAAAAAAGCTTAACTATTTTATGTTAAAATTTTACTATTATTATATTAATTATACATACCTATGTAAAGTTACGCCGATATCTTTATAAGACCCATGACATTTGGATATTGAGCACATGGTTATGGGCATGGTTAAGATATTTAGCAATATGGTATGTTACTGTTGGCATTTGGCTGATGATAGGTCGAAGGGGATTGTTGTTTTTGTGCGTTTTGATGCTGGCATAGAGGTATCCAAGTGAGTATTTACCTTGGAGTAGTTGGATTTTTTTCTTGAGGTGTGTTTTTGTTGATTTTCTTTATTACGTTTAAAGAAACTATATAAACCAAACCTGCACTGAGATGATTTGTGAAAAATTAAAATAAGGCTTTATCTGCATGCGCGTCAACAACCTTCGTATGCTGGTGTTACGACTACTTCACTATTCACAATCAAGACGTTTCACAATGCACACACAAAGAGGAGCCATCAAATTTCACATTTAACACATGCAACTCCAATAACCCGCCAAAATCTTGACAACAACACAAAAATAATTTATCCAAACACCAACATAATACATCTAAAAATTGCAAAAGCTATCCTATTAGATATCAATAAACCACAAATAAACATTCTACAAAGAGTGATTACATCATTACCAACTAGACGCCTTAATATTATCTTCAATAAAAATCGAAAAGACAAACTTTAAATTGATTAATGTCGACAATTTGGTATAATTCATGTAATACTGTATAAAATATGGTTTCCTTTTAACATATATATTTTTATTATATTAATATTATTATTATTATTATTATTATTATTGAAAAATTTATATTCTAGCGTCCTTTAAAACTTTTCAAAAAAGCTACTGAAATCATGTGGTTTAATTCATAAAAAGATGAGTTTTTAGTTCTTTACGGAATTGTTGAAGAGTTAATCAGACTAACGATGGTAGCAGGTTAAATTGTTCAAAACTATTGGATCAGCGATGAAAGAATTCCTGTTTCCTACAACCAATTGTGTTTTTGGTAACGATAGAAGACAATCTAAAAGTAGCTGAAGACGTAGAGCAGGTGTAAACCTATGCAAACACTTGTCAGACAGGTAATTCGGACTGAGACTATTCAAACATTTGAATACTATGATGGAAATTTCGATTCTTTGCCTGTGCAGGCTCAATATACTATGACTTACATGGTCAACTTTAATATATTAGTAACTATTTTAGCTGCTTGATTTTGAATTGACTGTAGTTGTCGTATGATTTCGTTGGTAGTTTCATTGAAAACACTATTACAGTAATTTAGCTTAGAATGAATAAACGCATGAACAAGACATTTCAATGTATCTTCATCAAGCAAATTTCTGATCTGTCTGAGTCTTCGTAGTTGAAATGAACATTCTTTGTTCAATTTTTTGACATGATGATCCATACATATATTTTGATCAAACGTGATTCCCAAATATTAACAGATGAACAAAACTGGATAACTGATCCAGATATGTCAATAGAGTTGACGCAAATCATTTGCAATTGTTGCCAGGTTCCGACATGCAAATGTTGAGTTTAACTCTTGTTAAACATAAGTCTGCTGTTTATTATCCATTTATTTAAATTTGTAGCACAGCAGACAAATCTGTAAACTAAATTACCAAATGTCACTGTTTTACAACAAATGGGTGCAATAATTTGAACATAGTCAGCAAAAGCATGGTATTTAAATTCAAACTTTTTAATGATATTAAACATATCGGCCGTGTAGACCAAAATCAACGGTGGTCCTAAAACGAAGCTTTGAGGAACTCCAGATGAAATCACCTCGACATCAGACATTGTTCCGTTGAAGAGACTCCGTTGTGTTCTACCAAACAAATACGATTAAAACCACGTCGCAACCACTCCAGAAACAAGAAACACTGATTACCATCAGCATAAGCTGATCGATGCAGCTAGACGCCTTGAGCATCTATGGATGCAAATAGTTCAGATGTCTCGTGAATAAGAGCAGTCTCGGTGGAATGATGTTGTCTGTATCCAGACTGATGGACCGGCATCAAATCGAACTTAACTAAATGATTCAAAAATTGCTTGAAGACAATACGTTTAATAAATAACCTTTAGTAATAGGAGATTGGAAACTAGACGATAATTAGTTTTATCATCTCTTTCAAGAAATGGTTTTTTCAATAACGAAGTCGAAATTATAACAGCATGCTTTAATGGTTTAGAAAAACAACCAGTGCTTAAACACAAATTAATTAAAAATGTTAGGAATGTGATGAATAGATCAACATACAGCTTGAAAATTCTTGTTGGAACAAGGTCGTGTGAAAACGTTTTGTAGTCAAATTAAGAACTATTTTTTTAACATCATCATTTGAGCATAAAGAAAATTTGCAAAACTTTTCAAGATCCGATCTATAATGAGAAAATGTAAGATTAATGGCAGAACTAGTATGTTTTCTAACTTTTTCTATTTTGTCTTTAAAGAATGAAGCAAGTTGTGACAACGTAAAGTTTGTTGATTTAAAAAAGTCATCGGTTGAATGTTTTCCAAATAGTTTGTTGACTGACTCCCATAATATTTTTGGTCAAAACTTATTAGTGTGAATAAGATCCTCTCAATACATCCTCTCAATACAGTTTCTTTTTATCAATAATAAAAGAGCTTTTGAACAGAAGAGCTTCTTCCAAACAATTTTGTCAGCTTCTTTAGTACTGTGTCGACACTCTCTCTCTCTCTCTCTCTCTCTCTTTCCAGTTTAAGACAGAGCCTTTTCATATCACTAAATCATGCGTTTGTTCATTTACGGTTAGACTACTGTAATAGCTTGTTCAATGGATTACCAGAGAGATCTATTGCTTTTCTTCAATCGATACAGAATAGAGCTGCAAAAATAACTGTTGGACGTAAAAAGCATGACCATGTGACACCCATTTTAAGAGACCTACATTGGCTAACAGTGAAAAAAAAATCAACTATAAGATTTATGTGACTATGTATAAGGCTATGAACGGGTTGTTACCAGTATATCTAGTAAATAAAATCTTAAAAAAACAGAGATCAGACTATGCCAACTTACTGGCAGTGACAACTACTCAACTACAAACTGCAACAAGAAATATTGCCGTGTCAGGACCAATTGCCTAGAACAGTCTTCCGCAATTACTCAGAATGCCTGGACTAAAACTTGATGATTTTAAGAGGAACTTAAAAACATATTTATTCTGACATAGAAATACTTTATCGATTTGTACTTTATTGACCTTCACTGATTTCATTTATAATAGAGAGCGCTTTCGAGAAATTTAAATTTTATAATGCGCTTAATAAATTGTTGATAATAATATATATATGCTGGTAGAAGACCGAATTCTTGACTATAGAGATCTAAATCTATCTGCAATAATTTTGATAATATGTTTGGTAATAAAAATAAAGCTTCAATTTTAAACAGACTCAATCTTGTCGATAAAAATTTACTAAGACAAATTGAAAAATTCGAATACAAGTTGATTAACACTAATAAATCGGTGAAATTTATTATATATATTAAATCAAATATTGTATTTATATAGTGCCAATTATAATTGCTTCTAATCAGCGCTCTCCTTCCTCGTATGAAGCATGTTGAAAGCGAAGCCATCATCGGTGGAGATCACTAGGAGTTACCAAATAGGTAGGACTTTATATATATATAATATATATATATATATTAAAATTAATATTAGATTAATATATATATGTATGTATTTAGATTAATATTAAGCGAGCGAATTTCACTATTTTGCAGCTAAACAACTGTCTTTAGATTTTTATTACTTAATTTAAATGATTTCTAAATATTAACTTCTTGAATTAGTTATAAATTTGCCAAAACAGCAAATGACCAGAAACTTCATGAGCCGTAGTGTCAACGACAATAACTTGCAGACTGCTTTTAAAAAATTTAAACCTGAACAGCGTCTTCTTTACATATTGTTTGACGAATTTAAACTCAAGAGTGTCCTCCGTTTCACAGCTGGCCATGCCGAAAATCAGCCAGAAAAGTTAACTACTTAAGCACTTGCTTTTGAGTTGGTTTGTCATTGTGGCGGACCACGATTTACAATTCGTATTAATCCAGTTGCAAAATTTAATGCAAACTTTTCGAAAAAGTACCTGTTAGAAGTTATCACAACGATCAAACACTGCCGTGGTTGACCTATATCAATAATCTGTGACAACAGCCTATTAAATCAGCGAATGTACAAGAACCTGGGTGTTTCAGGTATTGCTCAAGTGCCAGACGACACATTGCATATGTATCGTGTTTATGACTTTATCCACATTTTAAAAAATATCAGAAACAACTGGATAACAGAGTCGCAATAGAAGCTTATTTTCCAATTTGGTGGAAAAGAGTACAAAGCTTGCTGGAAAAATTTTATTCATCTGTATAAAATCGACAGCAAAACGCCGTTAAGAATGAAAAAATTGACACACACTGCTGTATTTCTTGAAATTCTGTAAATTCTGGATATCATTGCTAAGGACGATGCACAACGATGGATCTGGCGGGTAAAAAACCGTGTTGAGAACTAGTGATCAATTTGTTTTCTAAAAGAAAAGATAACAATTTTACGTTAATGGTTTTTTCCATTACTCTACAACTTGAGCTGGTGAGAGAAATTGGTCTGTTGTTGCTGTTGTTGACCCTTTTTATGGATAGGAGTAATAACTGCAGTTTTCCATTTAAACTAAACTAAACTTTTATTTGCTCCATAAAATTAAAAATTAATAATAAGAAACAGGTTGATCATGATAGAATTCTTATTTGAATTCATCGAGCATGGCCACCTGGACTGTAAATACAAACTTTTTTTCAATACTATAAAGTTTAGTATAGTGATACATGAATAATTCACAGTATAGGTTTTAGTTGTTATTATTAACAAGAATTTAATTATGTAATCAAAATATGTTAAATGCTAGCTAATAGTTAAATGTTAGCTAATATGTTAAATGTTAGCTAATTGTGCTAGTTGTTAGTAAATCTGGTTTTATGAAATTGTTCAGAAAAATATAAAATTATATAACTAAATTGTTTTAACTAAATCAACGGAAATTAATTCTTAAATATAAAATAAAAATTATTCATTATTAATCGGATCGGTGATCGTGCGATAGGTACCAGTCCAGACTACGTTGCAGTAAGAGATGTACAGTACGCATATGGAGTTATAGAGCATATTTAACGTTCTTCTTGGAACGTAAAAACAAACTTTGTTGGTAACGCCAAGTGCTTTCACCATTTTTCCTGATACGTAATTTACGTGGTTTCGAAAGCTTAATTTTTAGTCAAGGTGGACACCTTAAAATTTAACTGATTTGCTTTTGTTTATTTCTAGTCTATTAATTGTAATCTTCTTTATAGTTCAGATACTGAACCGGCCCAAAAATAATCATTTGAGATTTTTTGTTGTTCAACGTTAATTTGTTGTTTTGAAAACATTTGACCATTTCTTTAATGGCAATATTGGTTTCATTTAAAAGTTCATGAATATTTTCACCTTTACTAAAAATATTAGTGTCATCGGCATAACAAACAAAATCAAAAAACGTCGACGCCTTGGAAAGATTGTTTATAAAGATCACAAACAGTAATGGACCCAATATGCTTCTCTGAGGAACTCCAAAGTTATTTGTTAGTATCGTCGAACTTTTGTTCTGCCATCTAACAAACTGTTTCCTATCGGTCAAGTAGTTACTAAGCCATCTTAGGGGTGTTCCACGGATTCCATAATAATTTAACTTTTCCATCAAAATGCTGTGGTCGATGCAGTCAAAGGCTTTTGACAGATCGATGCAAGTTCCAAAGACAAAGTTTTTATTTTCTGCAGCTACTCCAATTTTACGTATCAATTCCACAATTGCCAACTCTGTTGAATGTTTATCACGGTAGCCAAATTGATAGTCTGAAATGATGTTGTACTTTTGAAAAAAATTGACCATTCTTTTGTACATTAATTTTTCTATAATTTTTGAAAAGGCCGGTAGCAACGCCACAGGTCGATAGTTGGTTATATTGGTATTACCTGTCTGCTTTGCTATTGGAATTATTTTTGCCACTTTGAAACATTGAGGAAATATGCCTGTTGCAAATGAGAAATTTATCAGAAAACTCAAAATTTGAGCTGTTGAGTTGATTGTGGAAACAACAATTTTTGAAGAAATGTCATCAACTCCACTTGAATATTTTGGTTGTAAAGTTTTTGCTGTCTCGACAATTTCTTCAAATGAGGTATCAAGACAAAAAAAAGAAATTTGAAAGTTTATGGTGCATTGTTTGCATCCATTCGGAATATTTCGTAAAATCTTTCATCGAATTTGGAGTTAGGATTTGAAGTGTTTATTAAGTGCATCTTCAGGATTGTCTAAAACCTGTTCATATGAGGTTAGTAACTTTTCAGCATTTTTATCATCTTTACTTTTATTTATTATTTTTAAAATATTTAACCAAATTTTTTGCTGTTATCTTTTGTTTGTTGAAGCAAGTCACTGAAGTATTGTTTTTTTAGCTTATTGTTGAGATTTGAGCAACGTTTGGCAATTGATTTAAATTTCGTGTATCTTGTCACGGTTGGGTTTTCGAAAAATTTTTTATAAAAAGAATTTTCATTTTTGTTTATTACAGAGAAATTTTTTTTAGATTTTTGGACATTTTTCAATAAACAACAGTCATCGAAAAACATCATTTGATAGGCAATAAATTGCTTTTAAATAATAAATCGAAAATGTGACAAAGTGGAACTGCCAGAATTGATGCACACATCTTGAGTATAATATTGGGTATGCCATCTGATGCATTAGCCATAACCAACGGGTCGTGTGTTACAATATTGTCATCGAATCTTAAACTGCTAACCTGGGGTCGCGAAAACATTTTGTTATTAACATACTGGTAAAAACTTCTGACATTAGATTTAGAAAGTAGCTTTTGTTCGTTGATTTTTTTGTAGTGGTTTGCTAAAATGGAACATTTTTGTGACATTGTCAAGTAAAGTTTTTTATCATCTGAGGAAGAACTTAGTTTCTTTTTTTTCCAATAGTGTTGTTTGATTTTATAAAATAAAAGAAGCTGATAAGGAACCGGATATTTACGCGTTGTATTTTTTTGATGAATTTGAGAAATATAGGTTGAAATTAGCTGTTCGAAAATCTCCCAACAAGTAATAACGTTGAAACAATGCTGGAAAATATGATCCCAGTTTATCAGCCTCAAGCAATCGTTTATACCAATGAAGTTTGCTTTGTTAAATTTATAATAGAATATATCACTATAAAAATCTACTTTTGGTAAGTTACAAGTACCGAAGTTGACTTGAAAAGTAAGGCAATTGTGATCAATAGAAGCGAACTGGCAAGAGACTTCCAATTCGGCCTGCAAACCTGTATCATCAGATAAAATCAGATCCAGAATATTGTTTCCTTGTGATGGTCGATCGACGAGCTGGTGAAAACCCAAATTGTTAAAAAGATCAATAAAAGTATGATAGATGGAGTTATTTGGTGTCAAATAATTATTCCAATCGGTTTGAGGAAGGTTAAAATCACCCATCAAGCAGTTTACATTGCCCTTGCTAATCTCTTTGATATATCTAGCGCTATATCTAGCGTGTACTCTTATGCTGCTTGGTCGAAACCACTACTACGATAGTAGATGAAGCGGTAAGTTTTGTTTGAAGTGGAAATGTCGATGGAAACAATCTCGATGTGTGAAAATTGAGACGGTACAAAAACGATCTTGTATGAAACAGTATTTTTGATGATGAAGGCCACACCACTACCGCGTGATCCTCAATCCTTTCGAACAAACAAAACAAAATCCTGGAGGTAAAAATAAATTATCAGGATCATTAGGGGAGAGCCACGTTTCAATAACAGAAAATAAATCTGGGTCGTAAACTGATAAAAATAAGCTGAGATCGTTTTGTCTCTTCTGGATACTACGCACATTCGTTAAGGCCATTCGTATAAGACTTTTATTGTTTGTTTGAACAAAAGGGCTGGTCATTTTTAGAATTGGTGTTGACTCTTTTAAGTCGACGCCTCTCCTATCTCATCAGAGAAGCTTGCTCTGCCTGCCTCTTAGAAAGGCCAGAGATGATGAAAACATTTTTTGTAGCTGGAAATGAACGAAAAATCTTTGACGATGCAATCAGATTTTCAGCTGCTGACAAACTGTTTAGTGTGACGCAGATTCTGGAGTTCCCAATACGGCGAGTTTGTGCAATTTGCGGCTTGACGGTGAGGTGGTTTTCGCATAGAGATGAAACCATATCTCTGTCATTACCCCCCGGCTAAAGCTTCAAACCTGAGCTTTTGTGACCGACGTTCTTCATCTTTTTTCCCCCGTTCCACTGTCCACAAGGCCATAGTCATTGTTTCTAGCATTGGAGATATATTGAGTTTGACCCCCTGCTGTTGACTTTTGGAAACGCTGGCGCCAAGTGTTGACATGGCTGAGTGCAGTTCTTTCATGCAGTCAGTTACGGAGTTTGACATACATCTAACTGCAGATTAAAAATTATTACTTAACGCTTCTAGTCTGATTACGGTGGTTTCAAACAGTTTGCTCATTAGGCTTTCTGAATGAGCCAGTGTTTTGCACAGGTTATTGTTGAATTATTCAATTATATTTTTCAGGTTAAGGTCAGACTTCTCCATTGTTTTTGCCAAATTTTTGTTGGAGATCTCAATGATCATTTCTAAGTTTTCGTTTGATTTATCCATAACTTTATCAATGCATTTTAACAAAATATCATTCGATTTGTCCAGAATGTTTGCTATCAGAACTTCAAAATTCTCAGCCGTTATATTTTTAGACATGACGGAGAAGCAGAAGTTAGGAACAAATTAAAACTTAGAAATTATGTAAGTTTTTTAATTAAATTATGAAGTTAGAACAAAAACAACTTATTTGCGATTAAAATTAATGAGTTTAACTTTAAGCTGAAATAAATACAATTTATTAATTTAGAAAACAGATAATTTAGGAAAACACACGACGTACGAGAAGCTAGCAACGAATTTGTGAATTTATTTGTAATAATTTATCATTTTACTGTGGACATGCCTCGTATTGATGGCTCAGATATGACAAAGAGAAGATATACATTTCCCCAAAAGTATGTCTCAAAAATTCCTCGGGGTGTGTCGAGAATCTATTGTGGCTAAATATCATGGTGGAGGCTTAAACGCCACTGATGGGGTTTTTACATCTGTACGGTTCGCTCGGGGTGTGTTGAGAATCTGCTGTGGCTAAATACTATGGTGGAGACTAATATCTTTGGGAGGATTTGTGCAGTTTTGCATTTTTTTCGAGGTGCGTTAAGAATCTACTGTGGCTAAATACCATGGTGGAAGCTCGTGTACCGCTAAGAAAGAATTAGCCCACCCTATCCTTAATCTTTATATTCTTCTCAAAGTTGTGTCGAATGCCGTCTGTGGGTGGCCTCCATGGTGAAAGCTCAAGCGCCATACCAGGAACTTAAATAGTCAAAACTTTATTGAAGTAGAGTGAATGCACTTGAGTGGGGGTCATTGGTTTGTGGGCTGGCGAACGGTAGGTGGGTTTTCTCTCTTCGTGCTGACGCCAACTTCTGATGCTTCTGGTCTGTGGTGTGTTTTTGAATCTGTTACCCGTCAACTTAAAAAAACTGGAATAAACTATTACAACCTTACCTCTTAAAGTATACATCAGTCAAAGATTACCATTTATTTTCTGGATTGATGGCTTGATATGGTTTGATCGGATTTTTCCGTTTCGGCTGTGTTTGATTTTGAGGATGTAATAATAGGAACTAAATAATTATGAAAAAAAAGAACGAAAAAAAAACAAAAATTAGGGGAAAAAATATTAAAATTACTGGCACATTATGGCATCATCTTGGGAGCTGCAGTGCCGTTAAAATTTTTCATTGAAAAAAAAAGAATTTATTTGTCGCTTTTAAAAAAATATAATTTTATAACATTATTCTTTTTATTATTGTTTATTATTGTTTTTTATGTTGTTGCTATTGTTCAGTTAAAGACGAAAAAACAGAAATAAAATGTACAAAATTTGTTCATGTTGTTTGTGGCAACCTATGTACTTCAGAAATTTTAAATTTTCAAAAGAAGCAACATGAACATTAAGCTGCACTTCAGTGTGCATTCACATTTATTACTATGTTTTTCAGAATATATTGGAAACTTCATTTCATGGCAAATGAACTGAAAGATTTTGTCAAAATATCAAGAATAAGGAGAAATACACTGGTGCAATATTTTGCCAATCATATAAAATTATTTTTCGGTAAACCTGTAAAAAAATTATGGTTTTATTCGATTTTTCGAAAAGTTTCGAAACATAAATTTTTTAAATATTTCTCATAAAAGTAACTTTATAAAAAAAAACTTATGCCATATTTAAAATCAGGTTATCAAATTGTAATAAAATCTGCTCAAAAATATTCTGGCGCTAATATAGCCTTTAATAACCTTCGTTATTCTTGATGAATAAACGCAATTCAGATTTTGTAAATCAGGTTATTTCGTCATTAAGGTAAATAGTTTCAGTTTATTTTAGTTCATCAAAACTTCATTAAATCAACGAAATGAGTAAATTGATAGATATATATTTTTAATATCTAGAATGAAAAAAACTGGACAAATTTATTAGTACATATTATGTGTATATTAGTACATACATAACACGAACAATATGGTATGTGTTTACTCTATAATTTTAAATTACTTTACTGTCTGGATCATGTGGATATATTTAATATGGATAAGGCAATATGGCAGACGCGTTATATATATATATATATATATGTATATATATATATATGTATATATATATATATATATAGGAGAAGGTGGTAATATGGACCACTTTTTTTTCTTGGGCTAAAAAAATATTTAGACAATAGTTATTGGACCCTTAGTCTACCAAACAACTAACAAATATGTATTTTATAATATTTTATGACTAAATTTAGTAAAGAATAAAATTTCGCCTTGATATCATTTTTTTGTTAGCATACCTCGAAAAATGGTTTTTGGAAGTTGGGGTGGTAAAATGAAACAAATGTAGAAATGAACAAAAAAATGTTTTATTTTTAGAACAATCTTTTTTATTCTTACATATAATTATAGTTTTATACTTTTAAACATAACAAATTGTTCTTATCAATGAAATAAAAATTATAAGTAATAAAACACATTTTTATATGAGTTTTTACAAACAAAAGTCACAAATGAAAATATCTTTTTCACATCCACTACATAACACATGAGCCCATTTTAGACATATCACACATTGCACCCAAAGTTCTCCAGATTTTGATGTTTTGAATGTCTCATCACAAAATAAGCAGCCTGCATCATTATTTTCTGGAATTTCCTGTCCAATAAGATCTAATGTGTTAGAGCTCCCGGATAAGATAAGACTTCCGGTATCTTCTTCATCGCTTGAAGTTTCATCTTCATTCTTACTTTTTTCAGAAATTAGACATTGTTTACTTGTTCCTAGATCCACCTGCTTTTTATAGCAGATGGCTGCATTGTGATGTGGTCCTCTTTTTTTCTTCGAAATTGGTTTAGCTGATTTTTTATCATTTGATGATTTCAAGGCAGCCTTATATGGAGAACTGGTTATGATAGTAGCTGATAAGGCTTTTTTACCTTTATCTGTCGTAACCCCCTTTGTAGCGGTCCCAATTTGTTTCTCGGCATGATACTTAAAAAAATATAAAAGGTTGTATTATGGGACAGTCTGTCTCATATTACCACCAATCGCCATTTTAAAAACAAATCTAATAGTTACAATTTACAAAGTATGATTTTAAATAACTATTCAAGAAATTTTGAAGTTTAACATATCTACTAAATGACAAAATAAATAATTATATATCTTATTTACTCATATAGATACAAAAAAAATTAAATCTTACCTATCAAAATTTTGCGTAATTTGCAGAACGCATTTAACCTAACAATAGCGCCAGCTGCTTAGAATGACCATAGACTATTTAATCTTTATAATTAAAACAATTATAGATAGGTCATAACAAATCTTCATGGAAAAAATTGCGGTTTCATATTACAACCCCGTTTCATAATACCACCTTCTTCCCTATATATATATAAATATATATATAGTTCATATATATATATATATATATATATAACATCAAGATCAATCTAACAAATATGTTACATAGAATCGCTATATTTGTTGAAAAGTATATTTAAGTTAAAGTAAACAATCAGTTTTTAACCGGTTGTTCAGCGATTATCGTCCTAGTTTGCTCTATTTGTCAATTTATTGACATTTAATTAAAAAATTTGTCCAAAGTTTAGCAATAAAATACGATAGTAAAACGTTTGATCGTAAAAAATCAATAAAATGTCAATTACTAAAAAAAAAATGTTTAATGTTTACGCGTTTAATTCCATAGAACTAAGAAAAATTATTAGGCAGTTAATAATTATTATGCCATATCCAAATATCCATTATATCCATGGTCTGGATTTCACTAAATACATTTTCCTTTTCTTAATCTTGCCAAGTTTTTGTTGCACATCGCAAAATTTCATTTTATGCATCGTTTTTTAATTTTACCTTTACATTTGAAATATTTTTCTATGATTTTGAAAATCTTAGCTGCAAGTTTATGTTTTCCGGTTTGTTACGTTTTAACTAGTTTGGGAATTGTTCCAAAAACTTTATCAAAATGAATTTATTCAGTGCAAAAGACTGTTACTTTGCAATTATCTTCTTTGTGAAATTTACAAGGAACGACTTTAAATGTAAATGAGACGTGATAAATATGTTTGCAAAACCGTTAACCTTGAATGTCAATATGCCCTTAACATTTCTTTCATTTTGTTTATTGGTTAATCCGGTCCAGACCGAAATTATTTTTAAATTATCGAAATTATATGTAGTTTGTAGGAAATAAATTATAAAGCAGTTTTGAAGCAAGATTTTTTTCTTGAGTCATGGTTCATCAATGGATCTTTTGAAACATTTTTTATGTTTATTTATTGACAAAATGTTATTAGTATTTTACATATGATAAGAAACAGGTAAAACAATTTAATTTATCTGGTATTGTTTATATTAATAAATCATAACCTGATAGTTTTTGCGTTGGGTACAATGTTATATTTTATGAAAAATATTTTTGAAACCTTTAATAAGTTAGGAAAAGTTTAATAAAAATAAACATATAATAACTAAATTTAGTTTAAATGATATAATGTTAAAAAACGAAAATTGAGTAATAATTAACTAATTTCTGCATTAATTACTTAGATAATTTACTGTTAGTAAAACTTGTAAACGCTCCGCTTGCCATACCATTCACCACCACTAACAGCGTCACTTGCAGTGTTGTTGACGGTGGCCTCTAAAGAAACATTACCAGCGTTGCAATTTTGTCCAACTGCATAATGATTGCCGTACTTTGAACCTAACGAGCTGAATGATCCTTTGAATGATTCAGATCCTTCATATTTGTACTCTTTGACATTTTCATTTGGAAATGACAAAAGATCGTTATCAAACTTTTGAAGTCGTCTTGCAATGTAATCATTTAGACAAAAAGATTGTATCTGTAAGTTTGCGCAACGGTCCTTGTCTGTAGAGTATGATGTAAAATTTTATGAATATTTAGCTAGAATTAAGTTGTTGCCTTAAACTTATATATCAGTTCGAAATAAGAATTTAATGCTTTTAAACAGTAGTAGACTGAGCTGGAAAAGCTATCAATAAAACGCCGCGTCACCATCGATCATCGCTGTTGTTACTAATAAGAAATGCAGCGTGGCTACTGGTACTTATTTATGGAGGTGGTATTAATCGTAAACTATATATAAAGGTAAAGTTAATCGCAATTGCAATCGCTCTATTTGAAACTAATTACACTGGAACATAACAATATCAGTACGTTAAAAGAACACGTTAAATTAGACTTCGTTCTGCAACTAACTTTTATTATTTGAACCGTTAAAAATAAAAAACTAAAATGTTTTCGATATATAAATTTATAAACAAAGTTTTCAAAAAAAAATTATCTCATTAAATAAAAAATAAGCTAAAATTTTACTGAATGACTGTATGAGAATTATTCATAAGGAATACATGTAGAAATAGACTTAATTTTAACAAAATTTTTATTTGGTAAATATGTTTTTAGCTAAACTAGCTGACCCGGCCTGCTTTGTAATTTCTTAGAAATAATAAATGTTTAAAAAAGTGTCTCCTACACTCTTTCTAGGCTATACACATTATTTTATAATTATAATCTACTATTTTGCCTACTGCCACATTACCTTAGACATTATTTTTTCCATTTAATTTTTTGATACTTGCACAATATTTTACAATTTTTATATAGCATTCGTACATTAATTTACTAATTTTATTTACACACCATCACATATGACTATGATCTACTTTTCAACTTACTGCTTCAATCAAAGCCGTAGGCGGGATTTTTTTTGGGGGGGGCGCTTTCGGAATGCTTTTTTTAGAATTAAAATCAAGGAAAAAACAAATCCAATCAAATCAGCTTTTATTTACAAATTAGAAAAACTCAACAAAATTATATAAACAAAAGTAAATTGTATTTTATTAATTTATCAAATATATAATTTTAAGCAACGTGCTTTTTGGTTTAAATGGTCCAAAATCATGTCGTTGTCCACCTGGATAGATATATCCCGATGAATAGATAGTAGTGCCAATGAAGTGAGTCGCTCCTCATTAGAGCTATTTCTCAAATAATTTTTAATTCTTTTTTGTGTTGAAAAACTTCTTTCAACTGTTGACGCTGATACTGGTAAAACTGCCATAATTGATAACAGTGCCTGATTATTTGGAAATAGGCTGGAATTGCATTCTGCCATTGCCTCAATGGCTGTTTTTGACCTATTTTTTATTCTCATTTTATATTTTTGTGTCCACAATGACCATTCACCTTTTAATATGTTTTTCAGGAGGTTCTGGGAAGTCATCTTTATAAAATTCGAAACATTCTTCAATATAATTATAGGATACATCACACCTTTCAGGTAAATTAAATTGTAAAGAAGTAATTAAAGTGTCGTGTTGAAGAAATCTATCTTTCAGTAAAGCCACTAAATCACCCTAGAACGAATTGAATATTTAATTCATCACACAGTTCTTTGGCTTGAGTATATATAGTTTTAAATTCTTCAACTCCATTTTCTCTGCAGTTAAAAAGTACATGAGTTACATATTTTACCGCCTGCATTGCAGTTACGATATCCAGATTCACAGTCGGCAATAACTTCGACAAATTGTAGGTAAGTCCAAGAAATTTACTTAAAATACAAACTGCTATAATAAAATTACATTTACCTATTGTGTTTAGCAATAAATTAACCTTTTGAGATTGACCATTAAATTTACTTCCGCAATAATTCCCATAGCGTTCCGAATTTCTTGAATTTTAGAAGAGTCGTTTAGCAAAGGTTTAAACGGTGAGATAAACAATGTGTATAAAAAACTTTCGGAAATTGTTTTCTTATAACAGATTGAACTCCTCAAAGTTCACCTCTCAAGGTAGATATTCAATCATATCCCTGTCCTCTTAAATGTTCCATTTGAAGACTAAATTCACTAAGCTTATCAAAAATTACCGTTGCAAAGCCTTGGCCAGAAACATCATATACTGGAACAAATGAAAAAAAATCTTTTCTTAAAATTGGCATACCATTGTCATCATTACTCACATATCTTACAAACAGGAAAAATTGTTCAATTTGTGAAATATCAGTTGTTTCATCAGCTAAAACTGAAAAAAATTGTTTTTGTTGAACTCTTTCGATAATTTGTTCGTTAGAAGAAGTTTGATTCAAAGTTGTAATTGTTGGTATTCAAATAAACGTTCAATAAAGCTTGTTTTGAAGCAGTTGTGTTCACTTATCAGAAATCTTGAATCCACGGAATAACGATAACTTGACGATCGTTAGATGCTACAACACTGCTGTTGAAAATATAGAGATCTTTGAAATTATAACATTGGTAGTAACGACCGTTAAAAGTTACAACATTGGTGTCTAAAGTAAGATTTTTGATAGATGAAAATTTTCTGCAATAAAGATTGCCGGCACTAGATGAGCTCAATACAACATATCCGAAAAAGGAACTATGATAACAAAACTTCGACTCGAAAGAAGCGAAGTCAGTTTTGATGAACCACCTAAGGGACGCTCTAAGAACAAATTTTTGAAGAACATTACTTAATAAAGTGATTATCAAAAATAACAAAGAAACAGTTACACAAAATCCTGAAGTTCCTGACTTCACATCACCAGCTTATTCTACTACGTGCAATTACATTAGCGTCGCAAGTCTACCCTTTCTACGGATGACTTCAACTGAAAAGCACGTGTTAACTGCAATGCACGTGATATCTGCGACGCATGTGATAACTGCGATGCACGTGACAACTGCGATGCACGTGACAACTGCGACGCACGTGTTAACGAAGAAAAAAGCAGTTATTGTAATGACGAAGATGATGAGAAAAGCGACAAATGAAGGTTTTGAAAATATTGTAAAAATTGCCTACGATAAAGAAATTTTTGATATGTAGTGTGACTATTACTCAGATATTTCAGCCAGCAACTTGCCTGCTTTTTTTTCTAACATCGACAATGGATACAAAGTGGTGACAGATGATGTTTCATGGTTTGAGAAAACCTTTCCAGCACGCACGTGGAATGAAAACTTGGCCCTCGTCTCCCTGGATGATAGTTTTAATGACGGCTTCATTGCCGATAAGATTTGCATTGCTGCATCGCTGATCGCAACAAATATGGCAACATGCACCTGAGCTATTCGTCTAGTAATTCTACACCTAGTAAACTCAATAATAAGATAACACTTGCTTCAAGTGCCAACAAAATTAAGAAAAGACCACGACGGCTATTTATGGCTCAAGAAACCGAAACAGCGGAAACTTGGCATGACCTAAAAAAAATAACGCTAGTTTCAAGAGCAAAAACCTGGTGAGGATATAAAACCTACGGCGTAAAAAAGGCGATGCTTGGCGAAACTTCCAAAAAATAGGAAATATCTGAACAAGGTCATTATCAAGATAAACGACGTGATATACAGGACCTATGATGGTAAAAAACAACAGGCAAAGATGAAGGTTGTTTATATGGACAGGTTAGCCCCCCGTGATCGGGAATAAAGAAATGACGCCTATGTTTGGAACTAACAGGCTAAGGTGATAGCCTGTTAAAAGATGATAAAAGGTCATAACCGCTGCAATGGTCAAATTGCGAAATATTATTTGTTATGTTTCGTTATCGAATATCGTTATTATTTGTTATCTTTGCTACATTTGCTATATAAGGTCATGCATTGCAGAAATTTCTAGAAGAGGTTTGATGCAAAATTGTAATTGTGATTACATGTGATGGTACCTAAATTAGTTTAGTGTTTCTATTACTGTTGACACTCAAATAAATGTTCAACAAAGTTTGCGTATGAAGCGGTCGTTTTCATCTATCGGAAATCTTGAACCTACGGAATAATGATAACCTGACGATCGTTGGAAGCTACAACACCAGTGTTGTAATGACGAAGATGATGAAATTTTATATGTATATGTGTATATATATATATAATGGATTAAGACTGTCAGAAATGCAATTATTGATAATAATCACGAACATGCTGTAAGTCGACTTAAATCTGAAAGTACACCATCTCTCACCATGACCAAAGGTTCATTTCTGTGAACCCCCAATTCGTTTCAGGCTAGACGCGTTTTGTCCTTTATGGGTCTCATCAGTAGCCCGAGGTTAAAAATTTAAACACCATCTTAGTGCAATTGTTATCTTAGTGGACAAAATTCCAAACTAAATATTTTTTTAAAATAATTCTCAGAATCACTTTGTATATACTCTTATATATATATATATATATATATATATATATATATATATATATATATATATATATATATATATATATATATATATATATTGAAGAAATAAGAAAATCACAGAATGTTCGGCATTAGTTAAGTTTCAATTTAACTTTTCGATTTATTTTGCGTTTAAGTGTGTAAATGACTTCAGCATTGTCCCAATGATGTTGCTTCCAGTCCGGGTTTTTTTTAATAAATATTGGATGAAGATTGTCAGAAAAGCAATTATTGATGAAAATCACAGCATGTTTGGCGTTAGTTAACATTCAATTTAAATTTTCGATTTGATTGCGATGACCGACTGAAACATGAACTTAAAACCAAAAAAGAGCTAATAACAAGAACAAAGAACGAATTACGTGCTTGCAAAGCAATTTGGGATAAGGCTGATGTCGACTACAAACATAATCGCACAATAAATCGAAAAGTTAAATTTGAAGTTTCATCAATAATTGCTTTTCTGACAGCCTTAATCTGATATTTATTAAAGAACCACGGACTGGAAGCAACATCGTGGATGACCGTGATGATTGACTGGAACACAAACTTAAAACCAAAAAAGAGATAATAAAAAGAACAAAGAATGAATTACGTGTTTGCAAAGCAATTTGAGACAATGCTGATGTCGACTACAGACTTAAACGCACAACAAATCGAAGAGTTAAATTGGAAGTTAACTAATGCCGAACATGCTCTACTCTAAATTCAAAACTTTTTAAATAATTTTTTTCTATAGCACGGTAATTTGTGAAAATTCTTTTCAAATGACATTTGGTCGACAATATTGTTTTGGCCGTTTAAAGCCATCTTAAGAGCCTCAATTTAATGATTTTTGTTTTCGGTGTCGCTCATTTTGTGAAAGTTGTCGAAACTGGAGGTTCCAGGGAGTAAGGTGCTCGGTGCGACATATTGAATTTAATACTTCACTGTAAAATTAAAACGTTTTTAACAATTTTTTTATAACACGGTAATTTGTGAAAATTCTCTTTTCTAATGTCATTAGGTCGACAATATTGTTTCGGCCGTTTAAAACCTTTGTCAGAGCCTAAATTTAATGATTTTTGTTTTGGGTGTCGCTGATTGTGTGAACGTTGTTGAAACAGAAAGTACCTGGGAATAAGGTGCTCGGCGCGATATATTTCAATGACATTTGAAGAGAGTCTCCTCTACCCCGTATATTGTTATACAGCAAACTATCAATTGGCTGTCGTCCAGTCAATCGGCCAAAGAAGCGCTTCGTAGATCAAGTGAAAAGCGTACTTCAGAAACGTAATATCAACGCAACTGGATTGTTTATTTTTAAAAAACTAACAATTAATATATACTTAGATCGGCCAACATATCATGATTTGTAAAGCTTGCCTAACAAATTTTTTTTTGGAATCGACTAAGCTTTTCACCGGCGTCGACTTATCCGTTACGCAACAATATCAAAAAAACTGACACCAACGGGTTCTCGATGGTACCGTTGTGGTTAACAATATGCTAGGATTTTCGATTAAGAAGTTATCTACGATCCCGTTGAATGCCGAATGTCACTAAAAATCAATGCCACGTTCTTGCTATTTTGGTAGACTAAACAACATACACACAAAACCATATATGTACATACACACACTGTTTACACACATACACTCAGCAAACTCTTGGACAGAACATTAGGTGGCTTGACCACCTATAAACTATAAACGTACATCATGATGAATATATATATATGTATATATTGATCATAATGAATATATATATATATATATATATATAAGAACCATTTATAATATTTATATTTATATGCATTTATAATATTTATAAGTCTTGCGACTGAATGGGTTCTTGAACCTTGTAACAACGCGATGTTGTTACAACGCGATGTTGTTATTACCTATTGGTTGCGATACCTTAATTTGCTTTACTAGGTTATAATAATTGAGTGTTATCTTAAACCTTATTCGGCTGACAAGTCTCGTGAAAGACGAAACGTACGTCTGGCCTATGGCGGATAATGGTTTACCAATAATACCTCTTGCGACTGAATAAGTTCTTAAACCTTGTGACAAGCGATGTTGTTCTTACCTGTTGGTAGAGACACCGATTTGCGTTTTTTTGATCGTAAATCATTTTCATGTTTCTTGAGTTCAAAACCAAAATTTTTGTTTGTTTTATGCATGGAAAAACAAAAAAGCTGTTTTCGGTATCCTATACCATCTTCGGTGTTCAAATTTTGTGCATGCGTTCAGATGTCCATATATATATATATATATATATATATATATAATTTTACAATATATATATATATATATATATATATATATATATATATTATTAATGAAACATAAAGTACAGTCAATGGCGGTAGTAACAAACAAATAATTATTCACTTAACAACAAAATCAATGCGAAAATAAATAAGTTTTAAGTTTCTTTTTAAAATCATCAAGTTTCAAATCTTTAGTTTTAAAAGATCTCGGTAAGCTGTTCCAAACCATTGGTCCAGATACTGCAAAATCTCTTGATGCTATCTGTAGATTGACATCAGGTACAACCAGCAAAATGCCCTCATCTGATCTAAGGTTCATACCACTCATCATTATAGACTTTACTTTTATTTTATCTATCAAATAACTTGGTAACAAGCCATGCACAGTTTTATACATTAAAATACATATTTTATATTTAATTCTTTTCTTTACAGTAAGCCAATGAAGGCCCTTAAGAATTGGCGTAACATGGTTAAATTTGAGACCTCCAACAATCAATTTGGCTGCTCTATTCTGAATTGATTGAATTGCAGAAATAGACCTATCTGGCAAACCGTAAAACAGACCATTGCAATAGTCCAATCGTGAATGAACCAATGCATGCACCAAGGTATGAATAGCAGATTTATCTAATGACTTACGGCGGGAGCGTGAATTTGTTATCGTCTTTATATGTTCATGCATCGATAATCTAGAATCAAGAATGAAACCCAGATTAGTTGCTTTGTCACTAAATTCTATTTTAACATCTCCTATTTTCACTGAATCGATATTAAGTTTCATCAGCTGCTGCCATGTACCTATTGGAACAAATTTTGACTTCTGTTGATTTAATCTAAGACCATTGTTTGACATCCAATTTTCAATGTTATTTAGGCAGGTTACAAATTTGTTGATTTCAGATTGCAGTAATTCTGGCTTATTATTAACTATAATCTGAATATCATCAGCATAGGCATGATATTTAAAACCGAAATTACCAATTACTTTAAAAACTTCAGCGGTATACATGATAAAAAGAATAGGCCCAAGCACTGAACCTTGTGGCACTCCTGATGTCAAAACCGTTTCATTAGATAACACATTATTGAAAACTACCTGTTGCTTTTTGTCAAACAGATATGATCTGAACCATTTGATAACAGTACCGGAAATACCATAATCATGAACCAAATTTGTCCAAAGCAGCAAACAACTCAGAAAACACATAAAGCAGTGCAGTTTCTGTTGAATGATAGCGGCGATATCCAGATTGGTGAACTAGTAGCAGGTTGTTTACATTCAAATGATTCAAGAGCTGTTTGGCAACCACTCGTTCAAATATCTTGGAAATGAAACAGATGTTAGAAATTGGTCTATAACTAGACAAATCATTTCGATCCATATTCACTTTATTTAAAACTGGATAAACCATAGCATGCTTACAACCATTAGGAAATGTGCACTGCTCAGACTCAGATTTAAGATACTGGTAAGAAAAACGATGAATAAATCAATATATTTCTTTAAAATATGGGTCGGAAAGACATCTATCATACATGTTTTTGATGGCAAACTGAGTAAAATTTTGTTAAAAGCATAAAGTCAGGAAAAGAACAATTCCTAATGTACTGAGCTTGACAAATAGTCGGACAATTACTCACATTGGTAGACTGTTTAATTTTATTTACTTTATCATTAAAAACTTTAAGAATTGAGACGAATCTAAACCAACAATTTCACTCAATGACTGACCAGTGACCTGATTATAAAGGACTTTATTAATAACATTCCATAGATTTTTAGAAGATCCACTATTGTCTGCAACAAGTCTTTTCCAATAACTGTTTCTTTTTTGTGAAAAAAGCCTTGATTTATTTTTCAGAGCTGCTATCCACTCATTTTTACATTTCTCTGTCTGATATTTTCTGTAATTCCTTCCTTTCTTTCGACAAAGTCTTTTGAAAGATTTACATTCACCATCATACCATGGAGCATTAACATCACATCTGACTTCTGCAAAACGAAGTGGAGCAACTGCATCAGCCAATTTCTGGAGTTCAGAATTCATCATATCAAACTCAATATTAATATTAATGCTTTGGCAAGACCTTGATAATGGAGAAGTCTGTATATATTTAATGAGATTGCTTTCATTTAGGTATTTCCAGGATCTAACTTGTTTCTTGACTATTTTAGGACGCTTATGAATTAATGGTATATTAACCTGAATTAAACTATGGTCTGAAAAAGTCCCACTGGGAAAAATCTTAATATCTGAAATCTGAAAATCTTGAGAACAAATAATCAGATCAAGAATACCTCCATGTTCATGAGTCGGTTCGTCGATCAAATTTTTTAATCGAAACATTTCTAATATTTCTAATAAATTTACAGTATGACGATCTTCCTGCTTCTCAAGGTGAATGTTGAAATCACCCAAAAGTATGATATTTAAACTAAAAGAAGTGATATTTTCTAGTAAACATAAAAATTCTTCAAAAAATAAATTACTTACTAAAACTGATCCTGGCCTGTAGAGGACTAATAGAACAAAATCTTTGTTGCTAATAAATAATTTAACAGCAAGTGTTTCAAATGAACTAAATATTGGCAGATCTATTTTCTTTTATAAACTTAAATTCATTACTGAAGTAAATAATTAAACCCCCATGGTGAGGATCATTTATCCTTAAATAATCAACATAACTATATCCTGGTGGCATTGATGATTTAACAGAAATGTTATTCGAAGATCCGTGCCAAGTTTCAACTAAAACGAAAATATCTAGCCCATCATGAATCAAATCATAGATCATATCAGTTTTAGAAATCAATGATCTAATGTTCAATAAACCTAGTGTTAAATTACGATTTATTATGTTGCAGTCTTTATCATTGTTATCATTTATTTCTAAATTCTTGACATATTTTATATTAACATTGGTTTTTTCTGTATTTTTACAATCTTCCATCTCCCTACCTGTCCTCTCACTCTGAACAAAAAATTTAGATTGTTTTCTTCTCGCTCCATAACTTTAGCTTTATCAACAAATGATTTGAATTCCTGCCTCTGATCCTTTGTTAAATCATAGTTCAGTCCAACATGTGAAAATTCTTTTCACGACTTGAATTTATATACATTTCTCATTATTGAGTCTCCGAGTAAAACGCAATCCAACTTTATCAAAATGGTTCTAACGAGAGTTTCGCATTTCCTTCACAGTTTCATTATTTTGATTACATTTTTTTCAGAAACATCTCCTGTCAAGTGCTTTAAAATTTTCAAAACATTGGAACGATCATCATCACTTTCAGCTAAACGAAACATCAATAAATTTGTTTCTCTTTCTTTAAAGTCACTAGCTTCTTGTAAAGTTTTCTGGATTGATTTGACATCACTTCTAATTACTTCAACATTCAATTTAACTTCCTTGCTGACAACGCTGTTTATTTTATGCATGGAAAAACAAAAAAGCTGTTTTCGGTTTCCTATACCATCTTCGGTGTTCAAATTTTGTGCATGTGTTCAGATGCTCATATATATATATATATATATATATATATATATATGTGTGTTGGTGATAGACCATAATTTTTACAATATTCTATAAATTCTACCGAAAGACGTTTAGTTTATTAAAATTCAAAATAAACTTATTTTCCAAATTCATGCTGCAAATAAGGCCATATTTCGATTCCGAATGAATCATCATCAGTGCTTTTTGATGTTTATATAGGGAAATATCGACTTTGTCAAAATGAACTTAGATGGAAATTGACTTTGTCAAAATGAACCTAGATGGAAATTAGGTGTCAGGTTTCTTTATAGGCTGGTCATCCTCTTTGGTCTCCTTTTCTTCATCGATATCATCATATTCTTCTTTGTCACTATTTACAATGCTAGTTTTTATTACTTCTTTGTTTTCATTGTTGGTTAAGCGCCGGGTTGGAAGTGAGGTTGTCATTTTTTGTTGTATATTTATTTTTGGTTTATTGGTGTCAATTAGGACTGCTTCTGCAATTCTAAGATGTGTGTTGTTGCTGTTCTGGTATATTACTTTGGTGTTGCTGTCGAGGATTTCACGGCTAATAGTGATTGAGTGTGTTGAGTCCAAATGAGATTTCTGTTTATGCATCGCAAGTCTTCTAGTCAGTGAGGTTGTAGTAATCCCGATATATGAGTCATGTTGACGTGCACAGCCGTCAAAGGGGCAATTAAATTCATATATTACGTGATTACGCCTTAACACAGAGTTATCTCTAGGACTACAGTTGTTTATCAGTATTAGGCGAGACGTTTTCTTATTGTTGTAATAAATTCGGAGTTTAACTTTACTATTTGGGTTGGTGTGACATTTTTATTGATGATATGTTTAAGAATAGCTTCATCTATTTTGTATTCAGTTGACATGTGATTTCTGTAATACAAGATGATGTCGTTATCTTGATTGTTAGTACTAGGAAGGTTATTGTCGTGTAGTAATTTGCCTTTAACAATCTTTTCAAGTCTTATGTCTATTGTTTACAAGCAGGTTAGTGACTTTTCAATTCAGCGTAGCGATTTTCAATATCGGAAGAGTGTGTGAATGCCCGGTTTAAAAATGATTTTATTGTGCTGTCTTTAAATTGTTCGGTACATTCACTTTGTCCATTCAAACAAATTCCTGTATTTGTTTCTTTGACATAGACCGCAGTTTTGAATCGTTTTTTGCCACGGGTGACCAACACATCGAGGAAAGGTAAACGTTGTTCCTTTTCAATTTCAATGGTAAATCTTAGAAAAATTGAAAAAAACGAACTACAAACATATTAACGCCAAACATTCGGTAGAATTTATATATATATATTCGGTAGAATTTATATATATATATATATATATATATATATAATTCATATATAAGTTTATTTTGAATTTTAATAAACTAAACGTTCACCAAAAAACTTTAGTGAGAAAAATCGAAAAAACGAACTACAAACATATTAACGCCAAACATTCGGTAGAATTCATAGAATATTGTAAAAATTATGGTCTATTACCAACATATATATATATATATATATATATATATATATATATATATATATATATATATATATATATATATATATATATATATATATATATATATATATATATATATATATATATATATATATATATACTGTGTCTCTACTCTATTTTGTTGATTTCTTGTTTGTTCAAAGTGAATACTTAACGCTCATTTAATTAGTTTTACAATCATCAACTTTGTTTAATATAACACTTTTACGTGTTTTCATTATCGATGATTCCTCTGTTTCTAAATTTATTGGTAGGAAAAATTCTAATTGCCCGTTGTTAAATAATTATTATAGGATGTCTTTGTTCTATAAGTAATGATTCGGTTAGTCTAAAATTATAATTGTTGTTATTTTAGGGTAAGGTTTCAACGCTGTGGTCTAAGATCAGTCTAGTAATTTTAATTTGTGTTTCTTTTTCATTTGATTTTTTATAGCGTCAGTTTGTGCATGCATCGTTAGTCTTCTCGATAACTTGGTCGTCGTCATACCAATTTATTCATAAATATGGTGCCTATTTTCACCAGTATTACATTTGAACAAATACATTAAGTGGCTATGATCCATTATCGATTCTGGTTTACTAGTGCAGTTGTTTTTCACCACAAGAGATGGGGTTCTTTGGTTGGAGTAGTATACTCGTATCTAGTATCGTTTTCGTTGGTTGCTTGGACGTTATTTTTTATGATTCTTTTTATGATTTTTTCATCCAGTTTGAAAGCGGTCGACATGTGATTTTTATAACACACACTACTAATATATAATAATAACAATATGTTATTTTTGTTACTATTGTCGATTGCATTGTTTTTGCTGCTGATTTTTTGTTCTTTGCGTTCTATTATTGTTCTGGATCATGGTATTTTTATATCCATTATTTATAAGTAGTTTGGTGATTTTATCTAGTTCTGTTCTCCTGCTTCCTACATCAGAAGAGTGCGTGTAAAAAGGCAGAAATTGTGATCTCTAGATATGTTTGACAACATTCACTATTGCCATTGAGAAATAAACCTTTGTTTGTTGCTTTGGTGTATAATGACATTTTAAATTCATTTTGCTCATTTTTTATTGGTACGTCTAGGAATGGTAGTTTGTTGTCAGGTTATTTTTCCATTGTAAACTGTAATTTTGACAAATTTAGTCTTGTAGAAGTCTTGCTATTTGATCATCATCTTCATATGTAACAAATATATCGTCAACGTATCGGCAATATATATTAAGTTTTAGCTCTGGTTTTTCTTTAAATAACATTTCTTCGATATGTCCAACGTAGAAGTTGCGAAGAGAGCTCCCAATAGAGAGCTCATTGCTAGACCGTCTATTTGCTGGTATAGTCTGTTATCCGAGCCAACGAAAGGCACTTCGGCTGTACATATTCTCAGCAGCACAACTAATTCATCTTTTAAAATTGGTAGTGTTGAATGACTAGAATTGTATATTCTATCTATTATTATACTGATTGTGTCCTTTACAGGGACATTTGTAAAGAGTGACTTCACATCCAAAGATGCTATTTTGGTGTTAATGGATGGTTTTTTGTAAACAATAAAATCTATGAATTCACTACTTGATTTTAGGTTGTAGCTGTTAGAAGTGTAGGGTGTAATCCTGTTTCATATTTGTCAGTGAGTATGGGTATTTTCTTTTCCGTTTTGTCATTGATTATTCTGATAATCTCATTCAACTTTGCCTTAATTTTAGCAGTTGGATCACTGCTTATCTTAATAAATTTGTCGGTTTTAGCGAGAATGCCATTCAGTTAATGAAAACACGTAAAACGAGGTTGAAGGTTGTAAAACCTATTAAATGAGCATTATGTAGCCACTTTGAACAAACATGGAATCAATTAAGTAGAGTAGAAACAGTATATATGTTTGAGCATCTGGGCACATACACAACATATCAATTTGAACACCGAAGATGGCATAGAAATACCGAAAAAAGCTTTTTTTCCTATCTTGCTTGAAATAAACAAAAAATTTGGTTTTGAACTCAAGAAAATTAAAAATGATTTACGATCAACCAACCGTTAGAAAAATCAAAAAGTTAAATATATTTATATTTAGACTTTAGTGAGAAAAATCGAAAAAACGAACTACAAACATATTAACGCCAAACATTCGGTAAAATTTATAGAATATTGTGTATATATATATATATTGAAATAATATATATGTATATTATATATGTTTCAATATATTTATGACTTTCCATAGTTTCAGACAATCTTATATTATTGCTAACTTGACTAACTTGCACGTGTATGCTTTTTCGCGTTTTGTCAAATAACGTGTCTTTTAATATTTCAATTAACGTTTCTTTAATAAACAATTATATTAAAAACAAACAAAGAAGTTTTTTTTACATTAAACAGGTTATGAGCCCAGAACGCTTAATAAATTGTTCAGAAAAAAAGTTATTTTGAAAAAAAAGAAAGAGATTGCAATTCGTGACTAAAAGAACTTTTCCAACTATCGTTGAAGCAAGAACATCAATTTTTTTTCCTTCAAAATGGACTCAAAGCTTCAAATAAAACAGTTAAGTTGCGCAGCCGATTGGCCCATTTGGAAACGTCGTGTTCGAGATTTTATTGACTACCATAAGGGCGCATTTGATGTGATTGATGGGAAGTTGTCGAAACCAGAATTACTAGAAAATCAAACAGAGCAGCAGACAAAAGATTTTAAAAATAAATCAGATCTGTTTAGAAAGGCAAACAGTTATGCCAAATCAGTAATTGTGAATGCAGTCACAGAAGATACATACCAAAAGATAATGGACAAGAACACAGCGTTTGAAGTTTGGGAGGAATTAAAAAGAAATTTTGAAGCGTCAACTAAGGACCAACTGTTCCAAGTTTGTAGCAATTTTTTCGATTTCAATTGGATAGCGGATGTAGATGTATCCAGCCAAATTGCAAGATTGAAGACTTTATGGAACGAATTAAACAGTGGGCTTCAGGCATCGGGAGAAAATAAACTATCAGAGCTGCTATTAGTATGCAAAGCGATGCAGATTTTCCCAAATAGTTTCCAAAACTTCAAATCAAGTTGGCTAATACTAGGTGAAGAAAAGCAGTCGATAGAGGATTTAATCACTCATCTCTGTGCTTTCGAAAGAGAGATAAAGACTTTTGACACAATCGATAAATCATCAAGGCAGAACGCCTTAGTTGTGAATGTTGAAAAGCCAAGTTTTTAAGATTTTGTATGCAGATGATTTAGTCTTGATGGCTGATAGCATGGAAGAATTGCAGTTAAAATTTGACAGATGGAAAAGTGTTATTGAAAAGAAAGGGTTAAAAGTTAATATTGGTAAGACGAAGGTAATGGTGAGTGGGGAAGGTGGGGAGCGAGTGATAAGTAAAATAGATCCCTGTGGGGTATGTGACAGGAGAGTGAAGGCTAACTCGGTATTGTGTATAGGATGTCAGAAATGGGTGCATAAAAGATGTAGTGGTGTGAAGGGGGCACTGAAAAAGGTGGAAGGCACGTTCAAATGTAAGAAATGTGTTCATGGTGTGATTAATAGGACGGACGCAAGGACGGGGTTGAGTGGTGGTATTGAAAGAGTGGAAAGCTTTGTTTACTTAGGGGATAAGCTGAATGCGGATGGAGGATGTTTGAGCGCAGTTACGGCTAGAGTTCGTGTAGGATGGATGAAATTTAGGGAACTGGGTGGGGTATTGTGTGGAAAGAAATGGTCAGTGAAGATGAAAGGGAGGGTATATAAAGCATGTGTGAGAGCAGTGATGGTATATGGTGGTGAAACTTGGGTGTTGAGGAGAGAGGAGGAAAGTGTACTGCAGAGGGCTGAAAGAGCTATGGTGAGGATGATGTGTGGGGTTAAAGTGAAGGATAGGAGGAGTAGTACAGAGCTGATGTCAATGATGGGACTGAATGAGGACATTGTGACATTGATAAGGAGATCGAGATTGCGGTGGTATGGACATGTGTTGAGAAGGGATGAAAGGGTCGGGATTAGGCGAGCGTTGGAGTTCGAGGTTGAAGGAGTGGTAGGAAGGGGTCGTCCGCGATTGGGATGGAGAGAGCAGGTGGAGAAGGACAGGGTGAAAGCGGGGTTGCGTGATACTGAGGCGAGTGACAGATGTGGATGGCGTCGAGGGGTATTTCGGTTTCATCATAGGTAGCCAAACGGCAACCCCCGATCTCGGGGAAAATGCCGTCTAAACGTGCGTTGTTGTTGTTGAAAAGCCAAGTTTCAACAAATCAAGAGATTTCACTAAAAGGACAAAACCAGTTGGTAACTGCAACTATTGCCATAAACCTGGACACTGGGTTAAGCAATGTAGAAAGTGGGTCAGTGATGGAAGACCTTCTAAAAATTCCAAAAATGTTTCAGCGACACCAAGAAAAGCATATGATGAAACATCAAATGTAGTTTTGTGCACGTCAGCCAGTAATCAAACACTGAGAGACAACACTAAGTGGTATATTGACAATGGAGCAACAAAGCACCTAACGAACAATCCAGATAATTTTGTTACTTTTGAGAAGTTTGTCGCACCAAGTTCTGTTCAAGCTGCAGGAAAAGAAGTTCTTGGGTAGAGGCGAAATAAATATGCTGTCAACAGTAAATAACAAACAACAGTATATAAAACTCTCAGATGTCTGGTATGTTCCAAATATAGGTGGAAACCTGTTTTCCATATTAGCCGCACAAGATAAAAATTCAAAAAACAGCAAGTTTGAATCTTATGCAACCAAATGTCAACTCAGTATAAAGAACCGAGTGGTAGTACAGGGACAAGACGAGTAGATGGTTCCTTGTATGAGGCAAACTTGATTTCATTAACTCCAGATACACCGGCTGAAGTGAATATAGTCAGTGAAAATTCAATAGTGCAGCTCTATTCATCAAGATAAACGTTACATAAAGAATGTTATAGAAAAGGAGTTAAACATTAAAGTTCATCTTGACAAGGATTTGTGTGAAACATGTCTCTATGGTAAAGCACATCGGTTAAAATTTGGCAAGAGAAATGCAACCAATAAACCAATAAACTACTATCAGCAGATGTTTGTGGTCCTTTCAGTACAGAATCATTTAATAGTAAACGACATTTTGTTGTTTTCAAAGATCATTACAGCAAAATGAGGTTCATTTCTTTTCTTAAACACAAAAATGAAGTGAAACAGGCACTACAAAATATTTTGTCTCAAGCAGCGACTCAAGGTCATAAAGTAAAAGAATTTTTGAGTGACAATAAAAGAAACGAAGAAATTCGAAACATCCTGCGCAGCCATGGAATCACGCAAAGACTAACAGCACCATATACACCTCAACAAAATGGTGGTAGTGAACGTGAAAACAGAACAATAGTAGAAATGGCACGCACATTGAAGTACCCAAAACCAGATTTTGAATTTCCAGTCGCTATGTGGGCTGAGTTATGTTCAACTGCAGTATATTTACTTAATCGAACAGGCAAGTCGTCGATTGAAGATAAAAGCCCATTTGAAATTTGGACAGGTAAAAAGCCATTAACCATTTGAGAATAATTGGCTCTACATGTTTTGCTCACATACCTGATCAAAAACGTCAAAAAATGGATAAGAAAGCCATAAAAGGTTACCTTGTTGGTTACGATGGTGACGAACGCTATCGTATATGGCTTAAAAATCAATATAAAATGATATTCTCAAGAGATGTAGTTTTCCAAGAAAAACCTATGAAATGTACAACATCATTTGAACATCAGACTCAAAAAGATTTTACAACAGATCCTCAAATCAATTGCAAATCAGAAAATGACTCGAGTAGTAGAAATGATGATTCAAAAGAAGAAATTACAGATGACACTGAGAAGATTATAGATAATTCAGTTAAAGTTCAACTCAGAGATAGGTCAAGCTTGCAGAAACCTAAGAAGTTAGATGATTATGTGATGCAGGCTGAGACATATTTATTAGATGTACATGAACCAGATACATACGAAGAAGCCATTATATATTGGAATGATGCCATAAATAATGAAATTAATTTATTAAACAAAAATAGAACTTGGGAACTTTGTGAGCTACCCAGAGGAGCTAAAGTTATTCCATGTAAATGGGTTTACAAAATAAAAACCTTGCCAGACGGAAGTGTAGATAGATACAAGGCAAGACTTGTGGCAAAAGGATTTTCACAACGACAAAATGTAGATTACAATCAGACGTTTAGTCCAGTAGTAAAGTTGACTACAGTTCGCTCTGTACTAAGTATTGCAGCAAGTGAAAAACTGCATCTTCTTCAATTTGATGTATCAACTGCATTCCTGTATGGTGAACTTGATGAAGTGATCCACATCAAACAACCAGAAGGATATAATGATGGCTCAAATAAAGTTTGTCGATTGCTCAAAAGTCTGTATGGTCTAAAGCAAGCACCTCGTTGTTGGAATCAATGCTTCGGCAAGTTTCTTTATGAATGTGGCTTTAAGTCGAGTGAAGCGGATCCATGTCTGTATGTTAAAAAACAGAATGAAAACATTATGACGTTAGCATTGTATGTTGATGATGGACTGGTAGCCGCTAGCAACACAGAAGATTTAGATCTATTCATTGGAAAATTGAAGCTGAAATTTCAGGTTACAGTTAAACCTGCAACATATTTTCTAGGTCTTCAAATAGAAACTCTATTGGATGGAAGCATAAAAGTTTGTCAATCTGGTTATGCAAGGAAAATTCTTAAACTTTTCAGATTTAAAGAATGTAAACCAGTTCACATCCCAATGCTTAAAGAAAATGATAATAATCATTCAGACATAGCAGGTTCAGAATACCCTTTTCGACAACTAGTTGGAGCATTAATGTATCTGATGTTAGGTACAAGGCCAGACATTGCGTACAGCATTAGCTATTTATCACGCTCCCTCTAGAATCCAACACCAGGAGATATAATAAAAGCAAACGAGTACTTAGATACTTAGCAGGAACAATCGATCAGAGCATTGTGTACAGATCAGACAGTACAAAAGGAGTTTTACAGTGTTTCAGTGATTCAGATTTTGGAGGCTGTAGAAGGACTGGACGTTCGACCACAGGTATTGCAGTGATATATGCGGGAGGCATAATATCAAGGATTAGTCAACGACAGGCCATAGTTGCAAAATCTACAACAGAGGCTGAGATCATCGCTGCCAAAGAAATAATTTGGTTTCAAAGATTATTCAAATCATTACAGGTTGATTTGAAAGATGTGCCAATCTTGCAAGTTGACAACAGTGCTGCTCAGATTAGCTCAGAACCCACAATTTCATCGGCGAACAAAACACATTGACTTAAAGAACTTTTTTATTAGAGAAAAAAAATTCAAGATGGAACGGTTGATATAACACAAATTTCAACAAGTGATCAAGTCGCTGATGTGATGACAAAGCCACTGGACAGAGTCAGACTGAAACTCCTGTGTGGACATATGGGACTAATGTCATAAAATGTTTTGAAACAAGGGAAAGTATTGAAATAATATATATGTATATTATATATGTTTCAATATATTTATGATTTTCCATAGTTTCAGACAATCTTATATTATTGCTAACTTGACTAACTTGCACGTGTATGCTTTTTCGCTTTTTGTCGACTAACGTGTCTTCTAATATTTCAATTAACGTTTCTTTAATAAACAATTTTATTAAAAACAAACAAAGTTTTTTTACATTAAACAATATATATATATATATATATATTTCGGAACGAGGTTTTCTTTAATACAAACATCGTTGAAGATATATGCCCATTTTGCATTAATGACTTTCTTTAATGAACACTCAACAAGTCTGAATTTATTAAACTCGTATTTATTTAAAACAATAGACATGGTAAGGCTAACAGCGCTGTTTCGGGAAGTCCATCTTCAGAGCCTATGAAAATAAGAATAGCATGAAATATTTTTATAAAATTAGAATGCATATTAAATGTGTAATAAAATTATTAAGAAAATAACGAGAAACCTTTGTTAGTGAAAACAATGCAAAACATGTACAAATTAAATTTATGGTTAAAAATATAAATGTATATAAAAGAGTTAGTAAAGATAGTATTAAATTAAATATTAAAACAAATAAATTAATACTGAAATTTAGTTCAGTGAAAATTTGTTAAAATCGGATGATGTAAATAAAACGTAAATAAGTTAGTTGAATGTGAAAAGAAGACATGTGTGGAAAGAATATGGAAAATTGTCAAAATTAATTATTAAGTTTATAATGATATATAAGAAATTTTAATAAACGAATCCGTAAATGAAACAACTAAATTAGATTAAAATGGAATATAGACTATTTATGAAAAAATATAATGGAATAAGATAAAATAAATGAAATAAAATGAAAAAATAAAATAAAAATAAAACAAGTAATTGTAATGTATCGCAGCTAATATGGATGTTAAGATGCACTGTCGAATAACGAAACCAGCGATACGGAAACATTAGTCCTATGACGAGTGGTAACATGTTCACCATTAAACAGTATCGCTTCTTTTGGCATTGGCTCGTATTCGAAGTGGCGCAACATTGGTGGTTCTATGATATTGGTATGAACGGCACGTTGTGGACTATCATGTCTATACTGGGAGTAAAGATGTAGGCTATGATCAAATGTGTTAAATTGTTTATTCATAGCGGGTTTATTCTTGTAGATGTATAAAGCTTCTTTAATTTTGAGGCGAACTGGGTGCGATTCACGTTCAAGTATTTTCGTGTTAACATCAAGTAATGCTCTGGTTAGTGGCAAACCGTGAGATTTGAGCATATGATCTTTAATGGCACCGTTCTGTACATGCATCGTAAGCCTTCTGGCCAGAGTAGTACGCGTATGCCCAACATAATTTCAGTGACTCAACATCTGTTCCTTTGCTACCATCGGCTTCAACAAAAACAATAATACCGATCTTTTACCTTAATCAAATGCATGACAACTACAAAATAGACGAATTTCAACTTAAAAATATTATAAAATCTAATATCTCCATGTGTAATGGTGAACATAAACTTAAACTCATCATATATTATAAAACTAACCGGACTTCTAACTTAATAATAAAAAATAGTAATAGACATTCTACAAGTATTTTGGAACAGAGTAGCGTGGTGTACAGCTTCAATTGTCCTATGCCACACAGTGTTGTGGAAAATTATGTTGGGCATACACGTACTACTCTGGCCAGAAGGCTTACGATGCATGTACAGAACGGTGCCATTAAAGATCATATGCTCAAATCTCACGGTTTGCCACTAACCAGAGCATTACTTGATGTTAACACGAAAATACTTGAACGTGAATCGCACCCAGTTCGCCTCAAAATTAAAGAAGCTTTATACATCTACAAGAATAAACCCGCTATGAATAAACAATTTAACACATTTGATCATAGCCTACATCTTTACTCCCAGTATAGACATGATAGTCCACAACGTGCCGTTCATACCAATATCATAGAACCACCAATGTTGCGCCACTTCGAATACGAGCCAATGCCAAAAGAAGCGATACTGTTTAATGGTGAACATGTTACCACTCGTCATAGGACTAATGTTTCCGTATCGCTGGTTTCGTTATTCGACAGTGCATCTTAACATCCATATTAGCTGCGATACATTACAATTACTTGTTTTATTTTTATTTTATTTTTTCATTTTATTTCATTTATTTTATCTTATTCCATTATATTTTTTCATAAATAGTCTATATTCCATTTTAATCTAATTTAGTTGTTTCATTTACGGATTCGTTTATTAAAATTTCTTATATATCATTATAAACTTAATAATTAATTTTGACAATTTTCCATATTCTTTCCACACATGTCTTCTTTTCACATTCAACTAACTTATTTACGTTTTATTTACATCATCCGATTTTAACAAATTTTCACTGAACTAAATTTCAGTATTAATTTATTTGTTTTAATATTTAATTTAATACTATTTTACTAACTTTTTATATACATTTATATTTTTAACCATAAATTTAATTTGTACATGTTTTGCATTGTTTT
>NW_008704704.1:1315274-1320053 GCF_000326865.2 Helobdella robusta | reverse complement strand
ATTGAGAAACTCAACTACAAGTTGAATATTGCCGAAAACGCAGTGATCTTTATAAATAATTGTATCTATGATCGTTTAAACCCAATATATATATATATATGCAATTATTTATGAAAATGACAGCATGTTTATGGTATATCGTAAATCATTGCCAAGTTTTTGAGATCAAAACATTTTTATTTATTTTATGCATGATAGAACAAAAAAAGCTGGCCGAAATGCTCAAGTATATATTTCTTATGTCTCTACAATGTTAATTCTTTGTTTATTTAATATAAATTCCTAACAATCATTTAATTAGTTATTATGATTTTCAACTTTGTGCAATATGTTAATTTTATGTGTCATTATTATCGATGATATCTCTGTTTCTAAATTTATTAGTTGAAAGAATTCCATTTGCACGTTGCTAAATATTAATTATTGGATGTCCTAGTTCTGAGTATTGACTCAGTTAATCGGAAATATAAAAGTTGTTATTGTAATGTAAGATTTCAACATTGTTGTCCAAGATTTGTCTAATAATTTTAGTTTTGTGCTTTTTTCATGTGATTTTTTATAGTGCCAGTTTGTACGTGCATTGTGAGTTTTTTTGATAATTTGGTCATACCAATATATTTAATATTATGGTACCCAAACTCACCACAATGTTATATTTGAAAAAATTAATAGATGTCTGTGATCCATTATCAATTTTGGCTAATTTGTGCGATTGTTTTTCATCACGAGAGATGACGTTTTTAGGTTGGAGTAGTATATTCGTAGTTTAATACTATAGTTTTCATTTGTTGCTTGGACGTCAGTTTACATGATTATTTTTATGATTTTTTTGTCCAGTTCGAAAGCTTTTTGTTTGACGTGTGGTTTTTATAATATATTACTATGTTATTTTTTTAATTATGGTTTTTATAATATATTACTATGTTATTTTTGTTGATATTGTTAGTTGCATTGTTGTTGTTTTGCTAATTTTTGTTTATTCGTTCAATTATTTTATTTATCGTAGAATTTTTATATCCCTTATTAGTGAGTAATTTAATGATTCTTCTCTATCTAGTTCTTTTCTCTTGCTTCCTACAGCAGAAGAGCGCGTATAAGCTCTATTTGAAAAAGCAGAGATTGTTGCATTAATCTTAAATGACATTCTACTTTCAGTGAGATCGTAGATGACTTCTTAATCCAAAATAACGCTTATAGTTAACCACAATGGTACCATCGAGAAACTCTTGGTGACAGTTTTCATGATATCGTTGCATGACGGATAAGTTGACGTCGGTAAGAGGTTTAGTTCATTCCAACAGAAAACTTGTGAGGCCAGCTTTACAAATCCTGTTCCATGTAGACCGACCGATGAGCCAGGCGATGGTGTAGCGGTAGAGTGCCTGGCACTGATATTGCAGTGACTTGATTTAATTGCAAAATGATCCCGCATGTCACATGCAATGTGTGTGATGCGTTGTTACATGTGCATTTAAATGCACTGTTTGTGTGTTGTTGATGCCTCTGGGAACTGTTGGAGAAAAGATTCGTAGTAATAAAAATAATATAAAAGCTAATAAATAATATTCAACAAATAATAAACAAACAAATACAAAATTGAATAAAATTTATCCTAATGAAATTGTGAACTATAAATTTTGGTATTTTCGGTTACCAGATAAAAGATTGTTAGCCAATGAAGATGAAGTAATGATGCTTTCAGCTGGATATACAGACTTAAGGTCATAAGCATTTACTAATTTTTTTAAATCATACTTTTTTTCATCCAGCTCACCTATTAAAATAATATAGTAACATGAATTATGTGAAATAAAAAAAACAATGAAAACCCACCCATGCCTTCTTCATCATAGTGAATAACATTTTCTCTCTCATTTTCATATTTGTTAATCTCATCAACACAATAATCTTTTTGCTTTTTCATTTTTTTATGAAACACGAATAATATGAACAGAGCAAGAACTGTATATACAAAAACAATTATCAAAATCATGATTACAATATTCATGCCATGTGCCGTATCACCAATTTACACACACACATACACACACATATATATATATATATATATATATATATATATATATTTACAATTATTTATAAAGATTTTTATAAATAATTGTATTTATGATAGTCTAAACCCAATATATATATATATATATATATATATATATATATATATATATATATATATATATATATTATATATAAATGTATATTCAACCGAGACGGCGATACTGAAGGTGGTTTCGGATATCTGTGACGCGATTGACGCTGGAGACCTTTGCACTGCTTGCACTTCTTGATGTAAGTGCTGCATTTGACACTGTGGATCATCAAATCCTGTTGGAAAGACTCTCAACTTCGTATGGTATCTGCGGTGATGCGTTCAGGCGGTTCCAATCTTACTTGGCAGACAGGACACAGGTTGTCTCTGTTGGTGACGATCTAAACACCGCCACCTCAGAGTTAATCCGCGGTGTCCCGCAGAGTTCAGTGCTTGGCCCTCTATTGTACATCATGTACACTGCAGATGTCATCAGCGTCGTGGAGACATCAGGTCTTTATTGTCATCTTTATGCTGATGATATCCAATTGTACGGATCTGGTCGGCCCGAGTCATCGTGTCGGGTGAATGATATGATGTTCGGCGCAGTAAACGCAGTGGGAAATTGGATGCTATTACACAAGTTGAAACTAAACGTTGACAAAACGCAGTATATGTGGATGGGAACATCGCATGGTCTCAGTTTTGTAGATAAATTTAAATATCCAGTAACTAATTTCAGAATTATACTGGATTCTGACCTTCCAATGGATGGTCACGTAAATAAACTTTGCCGTCGATGTTTTTACCAGCTTCATAAAATCATGTCAATCAGACGATATCTGACTGTTGAGTCAACGAAGGCACTTGTTTGTGGTTTAATTTGCAGCAGAATTGATTACTGTAATGCAATAATGTACGGTATAAAAGTTTCCCTTTAGAATGACATGCAATCAATGTCTAATACTGCTGCAAGACTGATTGCAGGATTTACGAAATTTGAGTCGATATCAGCTTACATCAGAGATGAGTTGCACTGACTTCGTATGCCGGAAAGAGTTTTGTTTAAATTGGCCCTCCTTGTCAGAGATTCACTGGCCATGTTATCTGAGAGAGCGGCTCCAACCAGTATCCGAGGTTACAAAGAGAAACATATTAAGATCTTCTGATAGGGGAGATCTCGTGATCCCAAAGCACAAATCTTCATGCTTTGGAAAAAGAAGATTTTCGGTGTCGTCAGCTCAAATTTGGAATGCATTGCCAACAGATCTGAAAAGATACAGCGGCATGGATCGACGGATGTTCAAGAAAAGTTAAAAAAAATCATCTATTCAACAATCCACAGCGATGCTAGCGCTTCTGATGTCATTCTGGAGGGGCGCTATACAAGTCATCAAATACAAATACAAATATATATATATTATATATATGTAAATATATATATTATATATAAATACATATATACATATATATATATATATATATATATATATATATATATATATATATATATATTGTATTAAGACTGTAAAAATGCAATTAATGATAAAAATCACAGCATGTTTCGTGTTAGTTAGCTTCCAGCTCAAATTTCTCAAGTTTCAATTCAAAACCAAAATTTTTATTTATTTTAAGCATGATAGAACAAAAGCTTTTTTTGGTATTCCTATACTATTTTCGTTATTCAAATTGATACGTTGTGTATGTGGCCATCTGAGAAACTTGAGATTAATTTTTTTTTATTATTCTTTAAAAATCAGGATCTGACAGACGCAGAAACAGTTACAGCATGCAAGGCAGTAGTACAAAATTAAACGAATAAATAAATAAAAAACCGAGAAAAAAAGTTTAAAGATGAAAATAAAAATAAAATAGAATAAAATAAATAATAATAATAAAATAAATAAAAGAAAATAAAATTAATTGACAATAAAATGAAGTAATGGCATAAAAACGCAAATTACTAGACTAGATGATGACTTAGTGAGTTGGTGAGGTGATCGATAAATAAAAACTAGTTGTGTGAATGATAAAGTTTTATTAAATAAAAACTAGTTGTGTGAATGATAAAGTTTTATTGAGTGTTAATATGTTTGAGGTATCTTGTGATGAAAATCTTTTCCTGATATGTAGATTGGGTGGCGACTTGATAGTTATGTTTGCGTTGACGAAGGTTGTGTGTTGTAGTTTTAATTGGTGATAGTAGAGGATGGATGACGTGGTTGTTGTTATTTTCTACTTGCTTGAACAGTTTTGAATCGAGTGTGTTGAATATTTGAGTGACGGCAGGATATGATGCAGGTAGATAGTTGAAGCGGATTAGTTTTTTGATGAGAGATTGTAGTTGCTGAAGTTGTTGTGTAGCAAAACCAAACCAGGAGGGAGCTGCATATTTGATGCGTGAGATTATGAGTGATTCAGTTACGTCGAATAATTTGATGCCTCTGAGACCATGTGAGCGGAGTGTTTTGGACAGAGCATGGAACCGGAACCGGAACTGAACCGTAACCGAAAACCGTTAAAAACCGAAATTTTGCTCGGAACAAAAACCGTAACCGAACCGAAATATTGTTTGCTAGTTTAATCGAAACCGAAAACCGTAACGAAATAAATAACGGTTCGATGCTAAAAATTTAAAAAAAAATATTTTTGTCAAATTCAGAAAAAAATATTTAGATAATATTTCGTCTTTTAAAATTTTTTGTTAATTCTTATTATCTTGAAAATTAGTA
>NW_008704704.1:1263788-1315224 GCF_000326865.2 Helobdella robusta | reverse complement strand
CATTGTTAATATTATTATTATTGTTACAAGTATTATTATTATGAGTTGGAATATTATTATCATTGTTATTTTTCATAATAACAAAATTAATAGTATTATTATTAAAATTTGCTGGTAGAGTATTGTTGTTGGTGGTGATGTTGAAATCGAAGATGTTATTGAAGTCGATGTTGTTGAGATGTTGAAGGCAAGCACTACTCTGTAAAGGATGACGACGGCGAAATGAGATGACTTTTCTCGTGGTGTTGTTTCTCGATGTTAAGTTAGTTGGTGGAGGCGGAGAAGCAGCAACCACCCCAAGATGATGTATTGAAACGTGTGACCTATAAGTGTGAGTGATGTCCAGGTGTACATTAATATTCTGTCAAGGTTGTGACCTAGGTGGGTGGGACCTCAGGATATAGGGTGTAGACCTGTTTGAAGGATGGAATGATGGTCGAGTTGATTGAAGTCACCCCCAATGATGAGTTTTGAGTTGCTCTCCAACGCAGTGTTGGAGAGTTCATCGATGTAACCCATCAAGGTCTGGACTTCGTATAATTTGGTGGGTGATAGATGGCGCAGATTAAGTATGGTTCACTCTCAATAATACATTTCAGACAAAGATTTTCCAGTGCATCCATGATAGCATGAGAGAAAATGATGTGAATTTGAAATGAGATGGATGACTTCAAATAGATAACAACGCCTCCTCTACGCCGCGTGTCAGGGCGGTCTTTTCTGAAGGGTACAGCCATCTATTGCAATCAAACCATCAGGGTGATCTGGCTTAATCCATGACTTGGTGATTATGATGATGTCAGGGTGAAGATGATACACATCACATCTCAAATGCTCAATAGCATGTGGCTTGACAACGCTAGTGACATTCAAAATATAGATGGTGGGTGGATGATGACATGGAGTGATTTTGGCTAAGTTATATGTTGATGTAGATGAGATTTGGTTGATTAGGCGAGAAGCGTCGACTGGGGTGGTTGCTTCTTTCAAGGGTTAATGAAACTACTACTGGTATTGCTGACATTGAATTAGTGCTAAGTAGATGGGCCGGGGGTGTTGATGTTTAAGTTGTTGTAGATTGCTCTAGCGATTGAGGGAAAAGGGCCGAGGGTGTTGATGTTGAAGTTGTTGTAGAGCGCTGTAGCGATTGAAGAAAAGAGGAAAGGTGTTGATGTTGGTGATGATCTGGGTTCCAAATTTTGTTGAGGAAAAGAGTATTTTTTAGCAGTCTTTTGAAGGTGAATTTGTCGGGTAGAAAATCAAGCAGTTGTTGGCAAGTGTATTAGATCATTCGATTAAGGATGTGAGCAATAATTAGTAACTAGTAGAAAAAAGTAAAAACGGATGAAAAAATAAAATTAATAAAACAGAAAACTAGAAACTTAATTGAAAAACTTTAAATTAGCTAAAAATATGAAATTATTATTTAAAATAAATTAAATTAGAATTAAAAAACCGTTGAAATTTGATATTAAAATCGATTACTATGACGACGATGAAGAAAAAAATAAATTATAAAACGAACTGTAATAGAGCAACGAAAACTTTTGCAAATTTTGAAAACGTTGTCAGAAAAAACTAATTATTGTTTTATTGAAAGAAAATGAGCAAAAACTTTAGTTTATAAAAGAAAATTTAGAGGTTGAAAATCCACAACACGATGTCGAGTAAACCATAGACATCGCAAACGAAGATCGATTTACGATCAACAGTTAGAAAAATTGAAAAACTAAACAGGAAGGTAACTAAAGCGGAAAATGCTGTGATTTCCATCAATATATATATATATATATATATATATATATATATATATATATATATATATATCTATTTAGGAACGAGGCTCTCTTTAATACAAATGTCATTAAAAATGGTTGCCCAGCGTGCGTTTATAATCTTTTTTTATTAAAACCTCAACACTTCTGAGTTTGTTGAATTCATATTTATTGAGAGGAAAATTATTATTGAGCTTGGCTGACAGTACTGTTTCGGAGTTAACCATCGTCGGAGCCTATTAGATCAAAAACACATAGTCAGAAATGCAAAATTTGAAATAAAATATTAAGTGAGAACGGAGACGTTTTAGCGGCTTGAATAGTTCCCTCAAAAGAACAGGCTTGGAACATGCATTCCCTCACTTTAACAATGTTTCAAATGACTTCAAAAAATTTTAGATTTGAAAACCATCTTTATTATTATAATCGTTATTATTAAAATTATCTATATTGACTTATTCAATCTATAACATATAAATTGTGATCGTTTATTTTGGAAAAACTAACTATTGATATACTTAGAACAACATAAAAAATGTATCAATTAAATTATTAAAAATAATGTTTTAGGATATTTTAAAAATTTTGAATATCCTGACTACTATGGAAAATGGAAGTAAAGAACTATTTATTACCAATAAAGATGACAATGGAGATAAAGACAAACAGAAGTAGTTTGGTAGTTTTTGAGGTCGTTAGTTCTTCATTTATCATGAAACAATGCTCATCGTATCCTTCTTTACCATCACAATCTGATAGCACTTGTTGACCACATAAGTCTCCATCTTCCTTGTAGTCAACATCTATTAAATTATCAGTTTCATGACAAAATGATACTTTTCTGCACTCTCTTTTGTCTTCTATTCTTAAGTGACCGTTAGGACACCTTTCAAAAAATGTTGTAAGGTTTATTTATTCAGCAGCGAAAGCTCAAATATTTGTGATAAATTTCTTGCAACTTCTATCAAAAATTGATATTATCATTACTATCAATAATGGTTTGATTATTAAAATCTACATTGCCTATACATAAACACAATAAAACGATTTTCAAAAAACCAAACTTATTTGCAAAAAAATTTATCCATTTATTTATTAAAAGGTTTTAATGAAAAATCTCATTTCTTAACCGTAAATCAAGCCTTAGACAATTTCTGCATTAACTGTATTGATGACATTCTTACATTTTCGTGTTCTTGAGAAGAACACATTCAACATATTGAAAATTTTTTGCAGGTTATCACTGAAGAAGTTTTAAATTAAAATTTAATAAATGTAAGTTTGCTGCCAAAACCGTTAAATATCTTGGACATTTTATTCACGAAAATAAAGTAGCACCAGCTAAAGAAAATTTAATCGCCATCAAGAATCTTAAGAATCCAACAAATAAAAAACAGGAGTTAGATGTATGCTAAGATCTATTAATTTCTACTTGAAATATATTGAAAATATTGCTTAAAATTTGAACCGCTGCATACGCTTTTGAAAAAAATTGTTTTGTTTCATTTGGTCTCAAAACTGTGAAAATTGTTTTTATTTGATAAAAGAATATTTATGTTTTCAACCAATTTTAGCCATTTACGATCAAGCCAAAGAAACTATGTTAAAATTGATGCCAGTTATAAAGGAATATGAGCTACTTTGAAACAACTACATTCTGATGGTATATTACATCTTGTCGAACACTTTTCAAAAAAAAATATCAGAAAAAGAAAAAAAAGGACATCATCCATCTTGAATGGAAAGCTATCAAAGACGTAATAAAATACTGGCAATATTATTTGATTGGTCGTGAAATTGTTGTTTGTAGTGCCGACAAACCTCAAGAAAATCTAAAAACTAAAAGTAGAACAGATGAAATATTGGGCGATTTGGTGCACTATTTATCTCAATTCAACTTCAAAATTATTCATAAGAAAAAAAAATAAAATATATCGACTAATTTACTTTCTCAATCACTAGCATTGAAAAACTTTGAAAATGATGATGCAGTCCAAGTTGTCAATTTAATTGAAAGACCTGAAATTCTTCATGATCAAAATGATACCATGGCTGAATTAAAGAATGACAAGAAAACTGAAAAACGCCATAGTATTATTTGCAAAAAATTGAATGACAAATCGATGATATTTGTTTCTGATAAATTTTGTTCAAGAATAATAAAATATGTACATGAATAATATGGACATATTGGAGCTGGAAAATTGAGAAAGAAAATAAGACCATTTTATTATTTTAAAAACTTTGATCAATTAATTGAAGAATTTTGTAAAAGTTGTACTATATGTTTAGAGAACAAAACCAGAAAAAATAGAATCATAGAATTAATGTCAAAATTAAGACCAGCAACAGAACCATTTCAAATTATGTCCATTGATACAGTAGGTGGTTTTCATGGTGATAGATCACAAAATAAATATATGCTTATTTTAGTGGACTATTTTAGTAGATATGCTTGGATCTCCATTACAAAAAGTCAATGTGCAAGATTGCTTTTCCGATTGCTAAGAAAAATAACATTAAAATACTTAAAATACACCAGAATTAATTCTACCGAACTCATGCTGTATCTCAACAAGTTGAACATTCAAGTGGTTTTTAAATTCAAGTTGAACAATCAAATGGACTAAATGAAAGACTAAACCAAGCACTTGTAAATAGAATAAGATGTAAACTTAACAGTGGTGTAAAACAGGCATGGTCCGTCATTGCAGACGAATGTGTCAAAGAATACAATCGTACAACTCATAGTTCCACAAAATTCGAACCGGAATACTTATTATACGGTATGAAGTCAACTATCACCCCAGATGACTTACAAGAAAGCGATTTAGTTGCAGATAGATACAGGTCAGTAAGAATTCGATGCAAAATTTTGAAATAAACAAGAATAGAGTTAACAAAAATCGTCAAGAATACGAATTTAAAGTGGGCGATCAGGTCTATGTCCAGAATGGGAGTAAATTCAATCGAAATAAAATGAACAAAGTAAGAGTTGGCCCGTTTAAATATTTTAGAAAGACGTTTTATTCTGTTTTAGATAAATAAATCAGGTTCTCAAAAGCAAACTTATAAGAGTATAACGGTTTTGACTTGTTTTATGCTGATTCAAATGCACCGTGGGACAGTTACTTCTGGGATAAGTTAGAGTACGTAAGATGCAAATTGATCATTGTAATAATATTATTAACTCATTTAGATGGCTTGTCCCATATGACGTTCGTAGATTAATTGTTGTCAGCATCATCGTTTAACGGCACACTCATTTAATACATGAAAACGATCTAACGTATGCACTAAATCACCCAAAATAAAATAACGGGGTCATAGTGGGCTGGAAAGCTACGAGGTGCAAATCGACGAAATTTTTTAAAATTATAACGTAAAAATAGATGAAATCATTTAGAAAAAAATTTTTTAACGTTGTGAAATATAAAACAAAAATTGGAAAAACATTAGTGAAAAACTAGTAAACAATTTAAAACTAACGTGCATTCAGCGTGTCTCCACCGACTGACACAAATGAGCGGAAGAATGCATTGCAAATTTGAACAAAAATCGTAATCATGGCATCCAGGAAGAACATTTTTCAAACTGTTAATAATAAAAGATGCTTTTGAAATTTCTGTCTGACTGACTGGTAACAAAAAATCATTTATTCTTATGTCCTTTATGCAACCTGGGTGGTTAGATTAAAACACGTATATGTAAATGAAATATGTATAGGCTATAGACTCATAAACCGCAAAGAGATTGTAATAAAATTTTCACTGATTGTATAGATTATAAAAAAAGTTGTTCCTCTAAAATTGGTAAAATTTCACCCACAGGTTTTTGCTTCAGAGGCTAAAAACTATGTGTAGTCGTTTCCTTAGTTTTTGTTTTCAAAACGTACCTTGTTGTTTTGAAATCGCAGAATAACGTCATTTCATTGCATTCACATACCTATATACACCAGTTCATTGGTAATATTAATATTATTATGCCGCCGAAAAAAATTTTACTTAGTAGAAAATTGCCTAAAACAAAACAAAAATTAGTAAAACGATCTGCAAAATCAATAGATAAGCGTGATTTACGGCTTACAGAAATGCTATATCTAGCTGCAAAAACGGAAGAACGCCAGTCAATATCGATAGAATTGCATAATCGAGCTGCAACTTCCAGAACAAAAGAAACTGAAAAACGCTAAACAAGGTTAATGAAATTGCATGATAGAATTTTTAGATTAACCAAAGCGAAAAAAAACGCCAGTCAAGGTTGATAGAGCTGCAATTTTCAGATCAGCAGAAACGGAAAAACGCCAGTCAAAGTTGAAAAAACTACGTGATAGAGCTGCAATCACCAGATCAGTAGAAACGGAAGAAGAACGTCAATCCAGGTTGATGGATTTACGGGATCAGCGGAAAGTAAATGAAAGCGTGATCTACGGCTTCTGGAGATGCGCTACAGATCTTCAACCTTTAGAGCCTCTGAGACAACCTAACAAACCGCCCGATTTGCGGCAAACCGCTCAACTATGATTCAAAAAAGAAAAAAATGTGACTCAATGTTAGTAGCATTTAATTATAATAATGGAGAGAATTACCTCAATCACAAAGACGTAATTATTGGGAAAATACCTGTTTTACCTTGTCTTAAATTTTTAGAAAATTTTTTGGGATGTGTTGTTCTAATGATAAAATTACTTTATATGGCTTTTTTCTGTCTCGAAAGACAATAGACGCGCCCAGCAGTATCACACTTTATGATTCCTTTTCATTTATTGCATGATATTCTGTGACTGAACAGACCAATTCTTGAGTTACAAACTCTACCACAGAACAATAAGAATAAGACAACAATAGGAATTTTCTGAAAGATTGAGAGATGACAGTGCTTTTCTTTTGCACCTGCCAGAGGCAGCTTTAGATCTTTTAGATTCTCCCGCCATAATATCATCTCAAACACTTTGTCTCCATGCTGTTCAATCCCGAACAATCTCTTCCCACAGGTCCCATAAATGTCTGAAGTCATGATGTCTTGCTTGCAGACATCTCTGTAAGCTAATTTTGGACGACCGATTGTTCTTTTACCCCTGACCAGCTTGGCATAAAGGATATCTTTAAAAATTCTTTCATCTGACATACGGTGTACTTGCCCGAGCCAGCGTATCTTTGCATGTATTGGCTTTTTTTAACACTTACAGTATTTTAATCTTTCCCTATAAATCAATGCACGACATTCACAAAATCAATTTTTGAACAAGTATTTCGGTAACTGTTGTAAGTTTAGTATTTTTTCAAACACGATTTAAAAGTTTTGAGTTTTGACATGAGACCTAAGGCCTTTGCAATTTATTTTGAAAGCTCAATGTCCAGATTTAAGTTGTTTGCAATTGTCGACCCAAGATACGTAAATTGATTTACCACATTAAGAGTATGATCACTCATGTTTATTACCGGTAATTCGTTTCTACCTTGGGAAAGTATTTCGGTTTTGGTAAGACTTATGGTAAGCACAAATCCTCGACATGTATTTGCCAAGGCATCGATGAGATTTTGCAGTCCCTCAAATGAGTGAAATACTAGAGCATCATCATCTGCAAACAACAGTTCTCTAAAAAAGAACGTCTTCTTTTTGTTTTAGTTTTAAGTCGAACCAGGTTAAATAATTTATCATCAAATCTACTTTGGATGTATACTCTATCTTCCATGGCATCGAAAGCAGTGGAAACGACAACAAAAAAAGATACCAAAGAGTGTTAATGCCAAAACACATCCATATCTCATTCCACTGTTTATGGAAAACAATCCAAAAACAGATCCTCCAAATTGCACAACGACCTGCGTGTGCTCATGGAGGGCTGTTATCATTTCCATGCTATAGTCCCATTCAGTCGGCATTGAGCAATTTCAACACACTTCACTGCAAAGTTGTAGTAACGTTTGGATACCTGCAGTACCAGATGCTTTGATAATGTCATTTGTGAGTCCAGAGGACCCTGCTGCTTTTCCATCCTTCATAGCTTTCAGAGCTTCTGTATGCTCCTCTACAGTGATGTCTGGAATAGGGCCTTCGATGGGTGAAGCGTCAAAGTTGACATTGATAGGATTTGTTTCATTTAACAGACGGTTGAAGTATTCTCTCCACTGTAGCTTGATCTCATCTTGTTCAAGAGCCATCTCATTTTTGTCGTTTTTGATACATGAGGCACCAACTATGTCTTTTTCATACGCTTTGCTTGTTTTGCTATACGATACAAAGATTTCATTTGTTCACTTTTGGTTTTAGTGAGCCACTCTCTGCACTGATCTGTCCGAGCCAGTGCGATTTGAGGTCTTGCATAGTTGTTCTTCTCACGGAAAATTTTATGGTCATCAACAGACTTTGATTTTTGCCATTGCTTGTATGCAGCTTTCTTTTCAGCCATTGCATTTTGTACACGTTCATTCCACCACCAAGTGTCCCGTTCGTGCTGACGTTTTGTACCAGTTTTCTCACAAACCGTAGTTGCAGCGTTTATCAAAACGGTTTTGTATGTACTCCAACCTGTACTGGCTTGCGATTGGTGGTCTAACTGTGTGGCGACAATCTGTTGAAATTTTTCTCGATGAATATTGCTTTTCAGCTTCCACGTTTTGATTCTCCGAAGCATTTGTTTAGACTTATGTTGTGACAGTTCTACAAACAGGTCTGTCACAAGTAGTCTATGTTGGGTGACACATGATTCGCCAGGTATAACTTTGACGTTTTTGAATAGCCTTCGGTGTTGTTTCTTAACAGCGAAGAAATCAATTTGCGTGGCTGATAGTCCACTTTTGTATGTTATGAGATGTTCCAACCTCTTTCTAAAATATGTGTTCAGTAAAAAAACCTGTGACTTTCAGCAAACTCAAGGATGCGGTTGCCATCTTCATTTCGTTCTCCATAGCCAAAACCGCCATGTACGTTGTCAAAGCCATCTGTTTTCTCTCCAACGTGGCCATTGAGATCGCATCCAATCAGGATTGTTCCAGATTTTGGTATTGTTAAGATGGTGTCAAAGAACGCAGCCCAGAAGTCATTTTTCATCTTTTCTGATTTGCCTGTCTGTGGTGCTGTTATGTACAGGACACATCGCTAATTAATGTTCTATTGTTAATAATGAGAGATAAGCAGTAAATTATCCAGTAGAATTTTTAAATTCAACGGAGCTTCCAGGATGCCATCACACTTATTGACATTAAAAGTAGGATGACCAATAATACTCTTACAAAATTTAAATGCACCAAAGCTGTACAATGGAACTAAACTAACAATAAAAAATTAACAAAATTTGATCGAGGTAGTAATCATGAGTGGTAGATTGAAGGAGAAATGTTTTACTTTTACAAATAACGGTGATTTCAGCTTCAAACGACTACAATTTCCCGCACGTCTTGCTTATGCATGCAATTACCATAAACAAGGTCCAAGGATAATATTAAAATGTTATCGGTTTAAATTTAAAAAACATGTGCTTTTCTCACGGATGTTGTACGCTCACGTGTTGGCACACCTAAAAATTTTGATATTTATGAAAGTAATTGTTTATATTTTAAAATATATTCATATTTTCATGTTAAAATAAATTAATGTAAATAACACTTGTTTTTATTTAACATAATGCGCCTAAACAGCTATTATTTTTAAGGCATTACAAAATACGCCGGGTCAGCTAGTAATAAATAATTGTGAAGTATTGAAAAAAGTAAAAATTTATGAATATAATAAGAAATCTCCAGCTGAAGATTTAGGTTGAAAAAACAAATAAACAACCAAAAAATCCTCTATTTTTTCTTTCAATTTTTATCTTGAAAATAAACAGATTATATGAAACATGAAAAATTATAATATGTAAAATGATTCTTGCCATTTTTGAAATCAGAATCGACAATAATGTTTCCAGGATCGTCAACAAAGCTTTTATTCCTGGAATATATGATCTTTGGAACTCCACCACTGATAACGCTGACGATAAAAAATGGTGACATCGCTTCATCACTTGTATAACTTTCATTGTTATAAAAACCAGTAAATGAATCGAAAGCAAGTCGCACCCAGCCACCTGCTCGGATGACATTGACGTTATGCCACCTACCATCATCAACGTCTATGTAAGGTAAGGAAAGAATTTTTCGTTTTGTTCCACCGAAATTGTACTTTAAGATAATTTTTTTGCTTAAAATCTGCGTAAGAAAAATAAAATTCAGTGGTAATAATTTATTTGTTTATTTACCAAATTAAATTATAAAATGTTAATTTTATCATTCACTAAACAATTTGTATATGTTATTCAAGCTTTTGTCTCAGCTTGTTGTATGACATAAATAAATAGAACATAACTGCAAAATAAAATCTAGCAAAAGTCAAACAATAATCAAATTATATAATTCTAGTTATTATATATTTATGGAACAAATATCTAAAAAGTTTAAATGCTGTAGAAAATCTATCCATAAAACCGATATAACCGGACGGACTATTTATAAATAATTCAGTCTTACAGTTTTACGTAATGGTAATAAGTTAACATTTCATTGTTTGACAATTTAAAAACGATTTAATATTTGAAAAATTTTCAAACACATTTTTGATAACAAGTTTGTATGAAAGTAAATAAATTCGAAACAAATTCTAAATAAATTATTAATTGACATTTTCCCAAAATCAACAAGTTACGGAATAATACGCTTATATTTTTCTACTAAATGTGAAATAAGACTTCCATCTCAATTAGCCAAACAATATATAAGATACGGACAAATCAAGAAGAAATAGTGTTTTTATCACTTGATTTTAGCATAACGATTGACAGTTTTAATCATCTTTTTATTTAAATACTTGCAGAGCAATTCGCTGCTCTATTTAGCCAAGAAATTTACATATATTTTATTACTGCATAATATTTTGTTAGCAAATATTTTATTTATACAAATTTTTTTGTAGTTGCAATATAATATCAATAAAAAATAAAAGTTGAACCAAATGATTGTTTCAATGTTGATAACAACATTTGAATTTTGGTATGAAAATGTTATTGACAAATATTTAGTAATTTTTTTTCCGCTGATATATATGAAGGGTTATGCTTGAAAAATCTTTCACAGGAGACTTTGTTTTCTGAACTGAGTGGATTCATTCAAGGTTTTTTTTCTCTGAAGTTTTGTCTCTAGTATATTCATGTAAGTTTTTACTCTGAAAATTATTTGTCCGGAGTTTTTTGTCTAGAGTTTTTTGTTCTATAACCTCTAATTATATAATACCACAAAAAACTTGTAATGCAAAACAATTCAACAAATATAAAATTAACAAATAGATAAACAAAAAAATCATTGGGAATAAAAAATTGTAAAACACAGCTGCACGTTAAGATGTTAATCAAAATGAGCTTTAATATAAAATACCTCGATGCTCAAATATTTGCTTTTATTTTTGTTTTGAACTTTCAACAAGAGCCCTCTGTCGTGTCTTGTTTTGAACATCAGTTGAATACGCGTTTCGTATCTGTATTGCGTGCTTGCAAACAATTCGTGTACGTGGTCTAAGACAATCCATTCAATGTAACTGTCGTCCAAATAATCAACCGCCGGTGTAGCTAATGTTATACAGTAGTTAAAGTTACAAAATAAATATTAATTTGTTTGCTAAATCATTTATATAAGTATAATAATATTAGCGTTACTAAAGAAAGTATGCAATGAAACGTAAAAAATGGAAATTTTTTCAGGTTTTCATAATAAATTTTTTGGCCATCGATGTTGGCTCTATCGACTAGCCACATCTTGAGCCGATAAAGATGCAACTTGAAAATATCCAAGCCGAGCCAAAAACCGAATCGGGTCATAACTCCAAGCCTTTATTGGTTCGGCTTTAACTTAACTGCACTAGAAAAACATTTGAATTACAATTTATATGTAAATTTTGAAAATATTTTCAATAAAATGGAGAAAATGTACGAAAATATTTTATGACTTATTTATTACTCTAGTTAACTCCTAAGCGTATTTATTGAAATAAAACTGGATTACATTGTTAAAAAACGGCATTCTACATTTCATTATTGTTTTGTTTATTGTTTTAGTATATTGAAAGAAATAAATTAAACCTTCGGAACAACTACCCCCACTCCAACCAGGCTCACACACGCATGCATATTCGTCTTGACTTCTATCACAAAAAGAGTTTGGACCGCAGATATTATTTTTTTCCTTTTTTATGTTTTCATTATCCATGAATATTTGTTTGCACTGTCTATGGTCTTGAGGGCACCCATCAACAACATTGCTAAACAATCGCAATGTCGGCTCAGTATGGAGATCGTATAACTTTAAAATTTAAATTTAAACATATTCACAATTTAGCAAATTAACCATACAAATGCATCACCAACATATGGTAAGCCATTCCATTTATAATATAAAATTAGTCAAATATAATATAGTTTGGTTTAAACTTAATTGATTCATTGTTCGAAAAAATCAATCAATCGATCGATCGCTCATTCATTCATTCAGTCAGTCAGTCAGTCACCGAGCCGACCCGCCAGATATCCAGTCAGTCAGTCAGCCATCCAGTCAGTATCTCAACGAACCGGCCAGCAAGCCAGCCACCAAGTCAGCCAGCCAGATAACAAATACAAATACCAATAACATAACTTTATTAATGTGCACCCAAGCGTTCTTGAAAGAGAAAGTTAAATAAAACCAAGTTTTCAATCAATATATTATATCACATTATTTATCTTATTAGTATAAATATTTTAACGAATTTTCACTAACAATTTCATTGAACATCACATTTCTTAAGCAGCCCTTAAATCCTTTGAACGTTGGTTTCATGTTCATATTATATATTCCACCAAGTTGTAAAGGTTGTTGTGGCCAGTGGAAAAATGTTTGCTTCAACTGATTTGGTTTTGGGCGGGTGATAATCTCTTTTGTAGATTCACATTCATGTGTTGCATTTAAGTTTGTATTGTGAGAAACATGATGAGATAGAATTGATGATTTATACAAAAATCTGCACTGGTCCAGGATTACTTGGATTGTCTGAAATATAATAGTCTACGTCTAAGCAAACACAACTCTACAAAAACCATATCTTCATACCATGTCAAACCATTCATTCTTAGATACCTACTTAAATCAATCACCAATCAGTCAATTATTATATTTTAAACACAAACTATCATTATTGTTTTTTTTATTTATTTTTAATATATTTTTTTTCTCCATTTTTTATCTTTTTCTTATGTTTTTTTAATTAATTAATTTTTTAACTTATTTTTTATTTCTGATTTATTATTCTCTTACAGTTTTATACTCCATCTTCCATAGCATCAAAAGCAGTGGAAAGGACAACAAAAAAAAGATACCAAAGACTGTTAGTGCCAAAACACATTCATGTCCCACTCAAGATGATTGAAAAATCGAAATAGGTTCTATACCTTCGAGAATGAATTGGAAAACTATATTCTTCTATCGTAAATAAAATAATATGTTTCGAAATATTGAGAAATGTAATAAAAAACTATCCAACGCTAAACATTCTGTTGCTTTCATAAATTACTGCATATATATATATATATAAAATATATATATATAGGATATATATATATATATATATATATATATATATATCAATCAATCAATCAATCTTCGTTTTGCGTCCAGAGACCCGGTTTCCCGAGGTAGGATGTTGTTCTCTTTGCCATCAACTTTTTGCGCCAAATTAGACGATCAGTTGTATCCATTTCATTTAAATTTAGAGCTTTCATGTCTTGCTCGATTGTTTGCGACCAGGACTTCATGGACGGCCTTTGGGACGTGTGCCAGATACTTCAACATCTGCAAGAGAAGTTATGGCACTGTTTCCACTTCGTTTGACATGACCAAACCACTGCAGACGGTGTTGCCGGCATTCGTCCTTTATGTCATCTAAACCAGCACGACGCAAGATTTCGGTAGATTTGATGTGATCCTTCAGACTAATTCGTTGCATCCATCGGAGCACTTTCATGTCGGTTCGTTGAAGTTGTTGTTCCAGTTTGGTTGTCATTGGCCATGTTTCTGCACCATATAACAACACCGGACGTATCACAGATTTATAAAGTCTTGATCGTAATGGTAGTGGGATGTCACGCCGCATCAATATAGAGGCAAGAAGATGCCATTTATTCCAGGCTGCACGTATGCGTGCTCGAACGGCAGCTTCAGCTGTTCCAGTACAATCCAGAACATCCCCGAGATATTGAAACGATGTGACTTCCTCTACCTTAATGGCTTCAAAAACAGCGCTATTTCGAATTTGTTGTTGAGGATTGATGCAAGCAGGACAAACAAAATTGGACACGTTAGATAAAGTACCAATTATTTTTGAACAACGTTTGTGACACCACTGGTTACACTGCTGACACTTGATTGAATTGTTACCAACACTAGCTTTACAAACTGAACAGGGCCATCGTCCAGTAGCTGTGGATTGGATGGGTTCACCAGTGTTCATTGCTTTGGTTTTGCTGATGTTGACTTTGAATCCTTGATCGGCGAGTCTGGTGTTCCAATCTTAAAACATCTGTGCTGCAACCTGCTCAGACGTGGCTGTTAAAACGATATCATCAGCATATATTAGATTCCAAATGTCACCAGTGCGTATCGGTTTTGTGATTTCTTCCATCACAGTTATAAATAACAGTGGACTGAGAATCGAGCCTTGGTGAACTCCAACGCCGATGTCAAATGCATCTGTGTTTCCAACCGTTGTGCTGACAAGAGTCTTAGTATTCGTATACATTTCCATCACAAGTCGAACAAGATATTCTGGAATGAGTTGTCGACGTAGACTCCACCTGATTGCTTCACGGGAACTCGATCAAATGCTTTTTCAAGGTCTACAAAAATGTGTGATAGTTGTTGATGCTTTGCGAGGTATTTCTCTTGCAGTTGCCGAAGGATGTGAATTGCATCAATTGTTGATTTCCCCGCTATAAAACCAAATTGATAATTTTCGATTGTGATGCACGACGTTAATCTTCACTCAATGATTTTCTCGACAATTTTCAGAGAGTGTTCTAACAGACGTATACCCCGATATGATGAACAGTTCAATGGATCACCTTTGCCTTTATATGGCGGGACTGTCATGCTATAGTTCCATTCAGTCGGCATTGAGCAATTTCTCCAGATTTCACGGCAAAGTTGTAGTAACGTTTGGATACCTGCAGTACCAGATGCTTTGATAATGTCATTTGTGAGTCCAGAGAGCCCTGCTGCCTTTCCATCCTTGATAGCTTTCAGAGCTTCTGTAAGCTCCTCTATAGTGATGTCTGGAATCGAACCTTCGATGGGTGGAGCATCAAAGTTAATATTGATGGGATTTGTTTCGTTTAACAGACGGTTGAAATATTCTCTCCACTGTAGCTTGTTCCCATCTTGTTCAAGAACCACCTCATTTTTGTCATTTTAGATACATGAGACACCAACTATGTCTTTTTTCGTACGCTTTGCTTGTTTTGCTATACGATGTAGAGAATTCATTTGTTCACCTTTGCTTTTAGTGAGCCACTCGTTGCACTGATCTGTCCGAGCCAGTGCAACTTGACGTCTTGCATAGTTGTTCTTCTCACGGAAAATTTTATGGTCATCAACAGACTTTGATTTTTGCCATTGCTTGTATGCAGCTTTCTTTTCAGCTATTGCATTTTGTACACTGTCATTCCACCACCAAGTGTCACGTTCATGCTGACGTTTTGTACCAGTTTTCCTACAAACTTTAGTTGCAGCGTTTATCAAAACTGTTTTGTATATACTCCAATCTGTTCTGGCTTGCGATTGGTGGTCTAACTGTGTGGCGACAATCTGTTGAAATTTTTCTCGATGAATATTGCTTTTCAGTAATATATATATGCAGTAATTTATGAAAGCTACAGAATTTCTAGCGTATATATATATATATATATATATATACAGGGCCAAAACTAGGGTATTTTCCAGGGGGGGGCAAAAATCAGTGTGCCGACCCCCTCCCCCCCACGACGTTATTATGCTACTACCGTAAGGTGTATAAATGCATTTTTTTAAATTACATATTACATGTTTCTTAATAAAATGTTTTATTTATGGACGTATCAATATACATGTTAACACAGATACTTGACATAGAAAAAAACAACTATATTATAGTTATAAAACGTGAAAAATTGAAAAACTTTGTATTATAAACAATGTCATTTGTCAACTTATCAAGTAATTGTTTCGTATATTATATTATATTAGAAACAAATCTTTCTAGCTTTTTTAGCTGCAAATGTATTGATTATATCATCAAAATTGATAAGAGATGCTCGTTTGTGTTCAATTGAAATTATGCTTAAATTGGACAGTCTCCCCTGTCCCATTGTACTTCTCATGTAGTTTTTGATGATTTTGAGTTTACTGAAACTTCGTTCTCCAGATGACACTGTGACAGGCAACGTGAGAAAGATTTTCAATGCAATAGTGATGTTAGGGTAGCCTTTTTCTAATTTATTTTTATAAATGAGACTTAGCATTTCTTTTGATGTGGCTTTTTTTAAACTTTTGTCAACTGTCAAAGCGTGATGCTTAAAACTTTCTATTTCAAACATGAATTCATCAATGTTGAGATCAGCTGAGTATATATTTGCCAAATTTTCGGCTTTAATTTTTAGATCTGCTGTCTGCATTTCTTTAATTTTAACACCACTCAAAAACCCAAACATACTGTTTACATTATTCAAAGATTCAAATCTGTCACTAAGTTCTGTAATCACTCTGTCAATGATTTCTAACATAGTCACTTGGTACATATTTTCAACATTTGTCAGAGCTTCATCATTGCACAATTCATCAGCCATTTTTCTTTTCATTCTTGGTCTCTTTTCTGAAAATGCAGATTTTAGATTATTCGTTTTTGCTAACAATTTACCCTCAGTTTTTGAATATTTTTCAAAAGAGAGCTGGCCTCATTCACAGTTTGAGGAGTTGAGAAATCATAGTTTTTAAGATCTTCTAGAGTCTGCAGAACTTTACTATAATGTTTATATACAGCTTCGACTGCATCTAATCTTGCAGACCATCTTGTTTTGCTTTCAGGTTTTAATGTTATCGGCACATTTTTTTTGAGAACTTCCCAACGTGAAGTTGAAAGTGCAAAAAAAGAATACAAGCTGTTCAAAGTTCCAAAAAAATTCTGAGCCTGGACAGTAGCACTAGCTGCATTAGCACCAACCAAATTGAGAGAGTGTGCAGCACATGGAACAAAATATGCCAGATGGTTTTTCTGCAATAATCTGAACTGGACTCCTTTATATTTTCCAGCCATATTTGCTCCATTGACATAGGATTGCCCCCTACAATTCTCCAAGTCTAGTCCATCTGCATCTAATTTTTTTAAAATTTCTTGACTGAGACCTTCACCTGTTTTGACACTAACTTTAAAAAAATCAATAAAACTTTCTTCTATTTCAGTTGTATCTTTTTTGACGTAACGAACTACTTGTGTCATTTGTTCGCTGTGACTGATATCCGGAGTGCAGTCAAATATTAAGGAAAAATATTTTGCATCCAAAATGTCTTGTATTATTCCTTGCTTTATGTTATTAGCAATAATTTCTAAAAACTCATCTTGTATTTTATGTGAAAAATAGGATATTTGTCCTTTCTTATGCCGCTCAATGTGTTGTTGAAGAGGAACATTATAATGCGAAATAAGTTCAACTGTATTCAAGAACTTTCCATTAGATGGGTTGCTGAAATCACAATTTTCTTTATTTCCTCGAAATGGACTTCCTTGTTTTGCCAAGAATAGAATAGCATCTACAATACAGCGCAATACCGCTTTCTAATGCAACTCTTCTTGTTGGATCTGATCTTGGAGTTCTGCATCAATACTTCCATTTACTAAACAAGATTCTAATGTTTTCCAAGAGCAAAAGCAAAGTTTGTGGTTAGATGAATTTTCATGTTCAGGCAACTTTTCATTAAGTTTTTTCCAATTGGTAAGTCCTTTTTCTTTAGCTAAAGAAGACATTTGATTTGAAGCTAAGTGTGGAAACAGTCTGCAGGGAATACAATAGAGAGCTTTATTACTTTCACTATAGGCTAACCATGATCTTTTCATTTTTTCTCCATTTTTGAGAACTTTATAAAACCAGTCTTTGGTTAAATTGCGTCCTTCTCGGCTACTGTTACTCAAATTTGGTTCAGTTAAATTTTCAAATCTCATTTTTGTTATAAAACATCTTTCTGAATCAGAAAAACTTTGTGGCCATGAACCAGGATCACTGAAATCAAAAGGGAACTTAGATGTCTTTTGAAGACTAGTTGTGGGGTCTTGTTGAGGAAATAATTCTTCTACAGTTTCATATGTTGGATTGAAGTTGAACCAAAATACTTTCTCCTTGATCTCTTTTTTAGCTTCCATGTCATCTAGATACGAAATATTTAAAAAAATTATTTTATTCAAAAGGATGCATAATTAATACACATTGTGCATAATGTTCCATTATTCAATTAATAAAATTTGAAATAATAAAAATATTTAACTGATTTTTCTTTTGAGCCCTCTTTATCACTATTCACTATAATACTAACATTAACATTAGATTTGTTGAATAACGTTTCTAATTTTGGCGTTAGTGACAGCACATCGCTTTCTTTTTTTCGTTTTTCTTTAGCAATTCTTCTGTATTCAGCTCCACTAAGTTTTTTTCTGCCATCCATTTTTATTTTCTAACATGAAAACGACTAAACTAACCTACTATACTATACGATATTTTTCGCGGCGTGATTTTAAATCAAATAAGGGAAAGATTACAAATAAGAAATAAGATAAAGATTCTGCTCATAATATTTGTGTTTATATTTTGATCTTTACATAGAAAAAAAACAAACGAAAAAAAAATTTAAAAAAAATAAAAAATGAGTAATATAAAAAAATCAAATTTACTTTGATCCATCACCATATTATAACAAATGCGAATAAATTTTTCAAATTTTTAAAAAATGTCTAAAATTTGCCGCCCCTAAAATTTGCCGCCCGGAGCGCTTGCCCCCTTTGCCCCCCCTAGTTCCGGGCCTATATATATATATATATATATATATATATATATATATATATATATATATATATCTGAACTCAAAAAACTTGAAATTGATTTACGACTAACCGTTAGACAAATCGAAAAGTTAAATTGGAAGTTAACTAACGCCGAACATACTGTAATTTTCATCAATATATATATATATATATATATAAATATAAATATATATATATAAATATACATATATTTAGGAACGAGGTTTTCATTAATACATATTTTGTTAAATTTATTTGCCCATTTTGCATTTATCAACTTTTTTATTATGGACTCAACACAGCGTAAAGAACCATATTGTTAGTGAACACCATATGCCTCTCACCAGGACCATTTTGGATTCGAATACTACGATACTTGACACTGAAATGCATCCTGGTCGACTTAAAATCCGTGAGGCCCTGTATATCAACAAACATAAACCCACTTTAAACAAGCAATCAAGCAGTTTCGACCACATCCTACAACTATTTCTCAATACCGGGATCAGGCTCTACTGTGTAACGTTGTACGTGAGCAACCGTACTTGCCTGTATCACCACGATATGAATATCATTCGCAGGCAGACAGCTTTCTACCGGTCAATACACAATTTATGAGTGTACGTCGGAAATGTACTACACTTACATCTTTAACTACTCTATTACAGTCTTAATTAAATTCAATTCCCATTACATAATTCATAGTACATTTATCGTATTTCATTTTATTTACTAACTTATTTATTTTAGTTTATTTTATTCCTACATACATTTTATAACCACATAATCTTAGTTATGCATTTAATTTGTGTAGAATATAGAATTCCATAATAGCGTTCCATAATATTTTATACTAGTGATTACGCCACATTCATCACACACGTATTGTTTATTTCCTATTCTTCCAACTTTCCAGTTTTATTTTCATTTATTTTACCTTTTATTAATTAGTAACTTTTATTTAATTTCATGTTTTAGTATTAAATTTATCTTTTAGGTTACATCCTTCGCAAGGCTCTGATGGTGGCTACTTAGCCGAAACAACGTTGTCAGCTTCTAATATGTCACAATTTCACAATAAATAATTAAATATAAATGTCAAAAACTACGCTGTGTTGAGTCCATAACATATATATATATATATATATATATATATATATATATATATATATATATATATATATATATATATATATGCATATTTCATGAAATTTGTATGCCCACTCTGCGTTCAAAAGTTTTTTGATAAGAACTTCAACAATCAATCAATTAGCTTATAAAGCCTTATTTCCGCGATGTTCAACAGCGCTCAATGAATTTTGGAAACATGGGTTTTGAGATCCGCTCTGAACTTTGCAAGTGATGGAGAAGTAGTCAGAGAAGTAGGTAGAGAGTTCCTGAGAAAAGGACCAGAAAAAGCAAAAGCAGATTTGGCAAAAGAGTGTTTAACACGAGTTAAGAAAAACCGAGAAGAAGAAGACGATCGTAAACCGGGGGCGTTTAGATTCAATTAATATATCTAATAAATACTTGGGAAATAATTTAAATTGAGACTTATACATGAGCGTGCAAATTTTAAAAATTATTCTATATTTTATAGGTAGCCAGTGCAAAAGAACAAGATATGGAGATATATGAGAAAAGAAAGGGGCACGAGCAACTAGACGAGCAGCAGAGTTAAAAGCTTTACTTAAAGGATAGAGTATAGAGTCAGGAAGACCATAGTAGAGCGAGTTACAATAATTAATCCTAGATAAGACTAACGAAGTAACAAGAAGGAGAGGAGTATTAATCTGAGAAGAGAGAGACATAGTAGAATCAAAGATAAAACCTAGACTACGAAACTTATGAGAGACATCAAGAGTTTTAGAATCAGGTAAGATAATAAGAGGAATAGTAATAGAGTGTTTAGATTTATTAAAACAAATTAATTCAAACTTAGAAGGATTAAGTTTAAGACACATAGAGTCAGACCAAGCGATAATTGAAGAAAGACATAGAGATAAATTATGAAGAACACTATTGAGATTAGATGGAGGAAAAAAAGTATAAATGTAAGAATCATCAGCATATAGTTGACTAGAGAAAGAAAAGTTATTAATAATACGAGGTAGTTCAGAAGTATAGAGTATAAATAGAAGAGGGCCAAGGATAGAACCCTGAGGTACCCTGAAAGTAAGAGTAGAGGAGTTAAAAGTAGAATTATTGAGAACAACAGAAGAAAAACGATTACAGAGATAAGAAGAAAACCAAGATAGACAAGAATCAGTAATATTAAAAGAAAGATGCAGCAGTCTCAAGAGAATAGTATGGTCAACAGTATCAAAAGCCGAGGAAAAGTCAAGAGCAAGAAGAAGGTAAGATTACTATTAAAACTAGAGAGAAGGATATCATTGTGTATTTTGAGTAAAGAAAATTCAGTACTGTGAGCAGGTCTGAAACCAGATTGAGATACAGGTAGCAAAAGGATTTAAAGTTTAAATAGGATGACAGTTGATTAGAAACTACTTTTTCTATTATTTTAGAGATGAAAGTAGTATTAGTTACAGGTCTATAATCAGATAAAGAGGTAGAATCTAAGGATGAGTTTTTAAGAATAGGAATAACAATAGAATTCTTATAAGAAGTAGGAAATTTAGAGGTGGAAAGAGATAAATTAACTAATTTGAGAATGAGTGAATAAAATATTGAAGAAAATTTTTTAAGTAAATTAGAAGGAAGTAGATCTAGAGAACAGGTTGTAGACGACATAGAATTAATAATTTTAGTTAGTTCTAAAAGATTTATTGGAGTAAATACAGAAAAAGATTCAGTAGTAAGTTTAGTAAAGTTATGAGAAGAAAAATTAGAATTAGATGTTCTTAAAGAAGTAATTTTATGTCAAAAATGTCATGAAACTGTTGGGCAGAAAAAGATGAGAGAGGATTTTTATGTAGAAGTTTAGATAGAACAGACCACCTATTTTTAGATGTTGAAGCAGATGTTATAGAATTTTTAAGAAAAGTAGAGTGTTTAGAGAATAGTAGATATTTATAATTAATTCAGATTCATAAATAGAATAAAGAGAGTTAGATGGATTTAACCTATAGGCTTTCTCCAGTCTTCTAACACTTTTCTTGGCTACTACACAAGCATAATCAAACCAAGGAGCCTTACGAGAATAGAGCCTATAAGTAAAAGATTTAAAAGGAATAAATTTAACACCCCGTAGTTTTTTGAATTCGTATTTATTCAAAACATCCATGAAATTTGTCAGCTGGCAGCGCTGTTTCGGCTATTTAGCCATCATCGGAGCTTAATATCATTGTGAATAATATTATAATATTAAAATCATTGAAATGAGATAAATTAGGAAGATATAAAATAATATTAAGATGAAATTAAATTATATATTGAATGTTGATAATAATAGTGTAATAATGTAACGTACCTTTAAAATATGGTTAAAAATAAAATTGAACATAAAATTAAATAAACATATTTATAGTTAAATTTTAAATATCAACAATTTTGTAAAATTTTAAAACCAATAGGCAGGTGTGTATAGAAAGGTGTTATATATATATATATGTGTGTGTGTGTGTGTGTTTGTGTGTTTGTGTGACTGTCAGAAATGCAATTATTGATGAAAATCAGAGCATGTTCGGCGTTAGTTAACTTCCAATTTGACTTTTCGATTTGTCTAACGGTTGACCGTAAATCATTTTCAAGTTTCTTTAGTTCAAAACCAAAATTTTCGTTCATCTTATGCGCGATAGAACAGAAAAGCTTTTTTCGGTATTCATATACCATTACCAACTTCGGTGTTGATAGTTATAATACTCGCTGTCGTAACCGATTTACGATGCGACGGGTTCGAATCTTCGATTGAATAAAATACTCCAAACAGTTATTAGTTATTAAACTTTATTTACAGAAGAAATCAACTAATCGTTTATTTCTAGCAAATTCAAATTAACACAACAATTAACTTTTAAATTGTTCAAAATCTATCGTTATGACAACGTCAACAAAACAAATCAAATATCGCTTTAAATAATTCACCGAATCGCTATTCACAAAATCACAGAGTCACGAATTTACAAAATCACGAATTTCACTAATCGCTAATCTTCTTGGGACGTGCGCTTATATACTTCGCAAGCGTCGTTTCTAGATTCTTCTAGATGGTCCGATTCTAGCATATTCTAGAATGTTATAGTGCGTTCGGTAGCACGGTTATAACATTACCCCCTTCTTAGTTTTCGTTCCGGTGTCCTCATGGTACGAAGCCAGTCTATCCAAATGAACGATCTTCATTCTTGCTCTCGGCTTCCGACATTCCTGAATACGGTAGAAGACGTCATTCAAGCGGGTGATGACTTGATAAGGGCCTTCCCACCCTCGCTGGAGCTTTGGAGAACGTCCTTTCTTCTTTACCAAAACAACTGGCAAAATCCAGGGACTTGATGACGGTTCGATAGCGCCTTGATTCTGCATTGTCGTTATCATTTCGTTTACTTCTGTTTGTTTTGCTAAAGGAAGACGTCGTGGTACTTGTCGGATCGGTTTCGAATCCTGAGTATCAATTCGGTGGGTTACCATAGCTGTTTTACCTTGGTCATTGTCACCGGTTGAAAACACGTCTGCAAAATCAGCAATCAACGCCTCGGCTTTTAGACGGTCTTCTTGATACAAATTGAGTTCATCCAGTAGATTTTTGGTAAGTTCTTTGAGTCTACCTTTGTCAGTTGGTAGAACATTTTCCTGTTGCTCCATATCTAATGATTTCACCAAATTTATTGATTGGCAATTACCTATTTCCTCGCCTTCTTTCATTTTAATAGTGTGTTTAGCGGTATTCATTATTCTGACAGGAATAAGACCATTTTTGTTCGCCATTTTCCAATGACCGCGTTCTGTACATTTGTCGTTGAGGTTGGCTCCATCAAATAGAACTGGTGGCCCCCAGGATAGCAATTCAACTTGCCCCATACGATGTTTTCAGATGATTGAGGTAGTTCTATGTCACAATCGACTGTCACTCGAATGCATTTTTCGTCGCTATCCCCCATTATCACTTCTGTATTTCTCCATCTAAGAATGCGTTTTTCTAAGTCAATTTTGAACTCATATTTTGTCAGAAAGTCGACACCTATTATGCATTCGTCGATGATATCCGCGACTAAGAATGAACCTTCTGGCGGTCATTGTCACCGGTTGAAAACACGTCTGCGAAATCAGTAATCAACGAGGCGGCTATTAGACGGTCTTCTTGATACAAATTAAGTTCATCCAGTAGATTTTTGGTAAGTTCTTTGAGTTTACCTTTGTCAGTTGGTAGAACCTTTTCCTGTTGCTCCATATCTAATGATTTCACCAAATTTACTGATTGGCAATTACCTATTTCCTCGCCTTCTTTAATTTTAATAGTGTGTTTAGCGGTATTCATTATTCTGACAGGAATAAGACCATTTTTGTTCGCTTCTACCAGGCATTTTCCAATGATCGCGTTCTGTACATTTGTCGTTGAGGTTGGCTCCATCAAATAGAACTGGTGGCCCCCAGGATCGCAATTCAACTTGCCTCATACGATGTTTTCAGATGATTGAGGTAGTTTTATGTCACAATCGACTGTCACTCGAATGCATTTTTCGTCGCTATCCCCCATTATCACTTCTGTATTTCTCCATCTAAAAATGCGTTTTTCTAAGTCAATTTTGAACCCATATTTTGTCAGAAAGTCGACACCTATTATGCATTCGTCGATGATATCCGCAACTAAAAATGAACCTTCGAATAACAAGTCGCCTAGCTGAACAGTACGGAGAATCTTTCCATAGACTGGTGCTGTTCCTCCGGTAGCTGTTCGAAGGATGTATTTGTTAGAAGTCTCTTTCTTCAGATTGGGTACCAAATCAGATCTTAAAATCGATTTTGTTGCTCCGGTGTCGACTGTAATTACACATTCTCGTTGATCAACTTTTCCGTTCAGCCATCGGTCGTTTCGATTTCGATATAGCCTGGAAATGTTAATTACGGTACTGGGGGCGTCAATTCTACTAGATAACCTCTGCCCCACAAAGTTGGCTCTTATTAGTTTTTCCGCCCCTTCGTTAGAAGGGGCCGATTGTGATACAGGATCATCTTCTCTTCTTTTGCGCCATCTTGTCGCGCAATTTCGGCAGTAGTTATCTTTTAGGCGGTGTTTACAATCACGACGTAGATGGCCTTTTTCACCACAAATCCAACATTGGGGTACACCATGCTGTTGGGGTTCGCGTTTCACAACCACCTTCTGGCAAGAGCATTCTTCATGTACTTGGCGTAGACGTACGTTACTTTTTGATGCTTGCTTTGCCGATTCAAAAGTGAGACTGTGCGCAACGGCATCCTTGAGTTTTCGTTTATCTGACAAGAGAAGGGATTGCTTGAGTTCTGAATCACGAAAGGCTTTGATAAACGTATCCAGGGCAGTTTCGTCTCTATGCTCGGGGTCTGATGTCGGATACGACAGCAATGTCAACCGTTCGATATCTTGTGCCAGCTGCTGAATGGATTCACCAGATCGTTGCGTTCTGTTTCTAAGCTGAGACCGATAAATCTGTCTCATGTGTTCTTCACCATAACGTAAATCCAACGCGCTAACCAGAAATTCATAGTTGAAGTGGTTCTCCGCCGGAATCGTCTGAAGAACCTCTGCTGCTGAACCTCGCAGGGCCAGTATCAGTGCTGTTGCTCGTTCTTTTCCGTTCCAACAGTTACTAGTTGCCGCTACTTCGAACTGGATTTTATAAACGTTCCAGGACATCTCTCCGTCAAATGCTGGTACCTTCAAAGTTCTTCCGGATGCGTGATCTAACGGCATAGCCATTTTTTTGGATTGCTCCAATTCTCGCTTCAATTTGTCTATCTTGTGATCTATCTCAAAGGTCTGACGATCAAGTTTCTGCTCGATCATTTCTATTCTTGTTGACTAATCTTCAATCTGTTCTGCCACTTCCAATTTTACGTGTTTTAGCTGGTCCTTGATCTGTTTTAACTCCTCTGTCTGTCGTTCGGACTGTTCCTTGATCTGTTGTTTTAACTCTTCTGTCTGTCGTTCGGACTGTCGTTCGGACTGTTCTTTGATCTGTTTCATTTCAGTTGACATACTAAGCAGAAGTTCCATCATTTTAGCGATTGTAAATTTTATTGTCTTCGTCAGCACCATCAAACTTGAATTCGTCTGTGTTCTTACCTTCGTCAATGATAGCTTCTCTCAGACGTGCTACTGGTACTTCTTTGTTGCCACTTGTGACAAGGCTTCGTTTCTGTAGTTCTTCTCGTAGCTGAACTACGTTCAAACCACACAGTTTTGACATCGTGTTCTTTTTCGCTGGTCGAAGATCCCACTTCTGACACCAATGTTATAATACTCGCTGTCGTAACCGATTTACGATGCGACGGGTTCGAATCTTCGATTGAATAAAATACTCCAAACAGTTATTAGTTATTAAACTTTTTTTACAGAAGAAATCAACTAATCGTTTATTTTTAGCAAATTCAAATTAACACAACAATTAACTTTTAAATTGTTCAAAATCTGTCGTTATGACAACGTCAACAAAACAAATCAAATATCGCTTTAAATAATTCACCGAATCGCTATTCACAATCACAAAATCACAGAGTCACGAATTTACAAAATCACGAATTTCACTAATCGCTAATCTTCTTGGGACGTGCGGTTATATACTTCGCAAGCGTCGTTTCTAGATTCTTCTAGATGGTCCGATTCTAGCATATTCTAGAATGTTCTAGTGCATTCGGTAGCACGGTTATAACAATATGATTGATATGTTGTAGTTGTCCCCAGATGATCAAATATTTTTATACTGAGCCTATTTATTGGTTCCTTGTTTGTTCAAAGTGAATATTTAGTTTTACAATCTTTCAACATCGTAGAATGTAACATTTTAAGTGTTTTCATTATCGATAAATATAACATATATATATAATTTACAAAATCACGAATTTCACTAATCGCTAATCTTCTTGGGACGTGCGGTTATATACTTCGCAAGCGTCGTTTCTAGATTCTTCTAGATGGTCCGATTCTAGCATATTCTAGAATGTTCTAGTGCATTCGGTAGCACGGTTATAACAATATGATTGATATGTTGTAGTTGTGCCCAGATGATCAAATATTTTTATACTGAGCCTATTTATTGGTTCCTTGTTTGTTCAAAGTGAATATTTAGTTTTACAATCTTTCAACATCGTAGAATGTAACATTTTAAGTGTTTTCATTATCGATAAATATAACATATATATATAATCGTTGGTAATAGACCATAATTTTTACAATAATCTATAAATTCTACCGAATTTTTGGCGTTAATATGTTTGTAGTTCGTTTTTTCGATTTTTCTCACTAAAGTTTTTTGGTGGATGTTTAGTTCATTAAAATTCAAAATAAACTTATTTTTAGAATTCATGCTGCAAATAAGGCCATATTTCGATTCCGAATAAATCATCATCAGTGCTTCTTGTTGTTTATATAGGGAAATATTGACGTTGTCAAAATGAACTTAGATGAAAATTGACGTTGTAAAAATGAACTTTGATGGAAATTTGGTGTCAGGTTTCTTTATTGGTCTCCTTTTTTTCATCGCTAGCATGATCGTGTTCTTTGGTCTCCTTTTCTTCATCGATAGCATCATATTCTTCTTTGTCATTATTTACAATGCTAGTTTTTATTACTTCTTTGTTTTCATTGTTAGTTAAGCGTCGGGTTGGGAGTGAGAATGCCATTTTTTGTTGTATATTTATTTTTGGTTTATTGATGTCAATTAGGACTGCTTCTGCAATTTTAAGATGCGTGTAGTTGCTGTTCTGGTATATTACTTTTGTGTTGCTGTCGAGGATTTCACGGCTAATAGTGATTGAGTGGGTTGAGTTCAAATGAGATTTGATAGCACCACTCTGTTTATGCATCGTAAGCTTTATATATATATAATCATATATATATATATATAATCATATATATATATATATATATATATATATAAATGCAACCATTGTTTTATTTTATTTTGTTTCTTGTTTATTTTAGCTTTTATGCCTTGCTTGTAGGGCTGTTTTCTGCTTTTCATAGTTTGTTTTTTAAAGATAAAATGAAGTGATTAATAAAAAAAATGAAAAAATAGCTAATGTAACCAAATGATGTAAATTAAAAACACCTTGTTATTGAAATAAAGGTCCAGTTTGTGCCAACTGCCATCATACAAAAGACCTGACACAGTTATCATATCATGAAAACCCATCTTTTCATTTTTCACTTGTGTCACAACGTGATTGTTCATCAACCTTACCATTATAAAATTTCCTGATAGATTTTCGCCATCGTCACTAATCTGCTCACCTTGATATAAGATTACTTCTGCACCAATTTTCGGCATGAATTCAATGGAAAAATGATTTTTAGCTGAGCATGCATTTATTGGTTGTAACCACATATAACCATCTCCAGCAAACGATTTGGTGGTTAGTTGACATTGAGGGCCATAATGACTAGACGGACAATGACATCTGGAATAGTGAAACAATTAAAAAAAAATAAAAAAATACAGCGTTACCTTCATGCAACGAACTGATGGTTCCAGGAAATAAATTTGCTATATAGAATATCTAAATATCTTTATATAGAAGTTGTTCTGTAAAAAATTCTACATTACTTAAAATTTTTGTATGTGCTATATATTTATTAAAAAAACCTTGTAGTCATTTATTTTTGTAACAAAAAGTAATAGTACGTGGTATAATCGCAAAAAATATGAAAAATAACTTATTGTACTTGCATTATATCTATCTAAACGGACAAAATGCAAAATGCGCTAATCAATAATGTAATATGTAACTTACAGTTTACTACGTTCAACAATCATTTTAAAATTTTGATGTCACCTTGAACTAAACTTTAATGATAATTCTTCAAAAAAAAATTCTCATTTATTTAAGCACTGAAATGTTTTACCAGGTACATTTATTCTGGTCAGGTTTTTTTTTTTAAATATAATTTTTTTTCGTTATAGAGACAGTTTTATATTTAAAATTCTAAGAGACAGATTCTGCATGGTTTCTGCCAAATATATATAGTGATTGCTTAGAAAAGATAAAAATTGAAAAGCTTTTCGCATTTGAAAATGTTTTTAATAGCGTGTCTAGCAAATAACGTTTTTCTTCAAACGTCCTAGTCTTTTAACATTTTTCATATAAGTAACGGTCATGAATTAATCAAGATCTTTCAAATTTTAAAAACGTTTATACTTAAATTGTTCTTAAATTCTATTTTACTCTTAGCCATTATAATCAACCCATTGCCAGTCGATCTCTAGCGATGAATATCAATTTGATTTTCTACTCCAATTTCCGTCAGACCGCCATGATAATGAACAGAAATCCTTACATTAAGTTCTTTACTATTTTGATGAATTAACGAACAATAAATAATCAGTATTCAATAATCACATGTTCAATCATAAAAATCTGAAAAGAATACGCATTAACATGCTAAATACAACAAACGTTTTACAAAATTACTAAGCGTGGATATTTCATTTTTATAAATTTCTCAGCATAAATTTTAGCTATAATACATTTACTTAAGCATTATTTGTTAATCATTAAAATTCTAGTGAAATTTCTAAAAAAAACCAAATATTAAAGCTTAACAATTGGAAGACCTCACTTAAGTGTAAACTAGTTTATCTTTCCATGAATATGAAATAAAAATTATATTAATTTAAATCGTTTAAATTTTCAACGTTTTTATCCTTATATTATACAGAATTTTTTTCAATGGTAGTACATTCAATAAAACATGCTGATGAGTTTTGTTGTTATTTCGATGCAAGCAAATATTATAGATCTTTGGTTTTTAATCATTTAAAAATTAAAAAAAAATTTAATTTGTAATTTTAGCTTATCTAGTAGGAAATAGAGAAGCATCAGAAATTTTAATTTCACTAAAATTTGTTATTTTACTTTTTTACGGTTTATATAGTTTTTAAATATGTAAAACAATTAGGTTAATATTTTGTGCATTCAAGTGTTTAAAAACTATAAAATTTAAAAATAACTAACTTATAATATGAATCCTTGATGACGCACTTTCCTCCATTCTTACACAACTTTTTACAACTTTTTAAACTTTTATGTTGCTCTCTACCCAGATTAGTTTTTTTAAATTGTAGTGCAACTCCTACAAATGACGTTTCATTAGTGTTTATGGTCCGGTCAACATTAGGTTCTATGTACAATTCGGACGTACAGCTCTTTAAACATTTTTCACTTGAACCATCATGTTGGTAATCCAAAAAGCAATTTTCAATGGGAGACATGGAAATATTCAGTCCAAGTTTCTTTTCAATCTTAGTGAGTTTAATCATATGAATATATATGGATAGATCTTTGGTTTTTAATCATTTAAAAATTACAAAAAATAGTAATTTGCAATTTAAGCTTATCTAGTAAGAAATAGAGAAGCACCAGAAATTTTAATTCTACTAAAATTTGTTATTTTATTGATATACATCAAACTTTAATGGAATTAAAATTTCTGACGCTTTTCTATTTCTTACAAGATGAGCTAAAAGCCATAAGAAATAAGCTGTAAGAAAAACACAAAACTAAAATTCCCAGACAAATCATGGACTACAATGATAAACTCTTACATTACAATAAAAGCCATTATAATTTACGATTAGACGAGTCAATACTCATAAACAAAGGTATCCGATAATAAATATTTAACAACGGGCAATTGGAATACTTCCCACAAATAAATTTAGAAAGAGGAATAAAATCGATAATGAAAACTGGTAAAAGTGTTATATTTATCGATAATGAAAACACTTAAGTTTTATATTTTACGATGTTGAAAATTGTAACACTAATTATTCACTTTAAACAAATAAGGAATCAGAATCAACAAAGTAGAGTAAAGGCACAGTATATATAAATATATATATATATATATATATAAATATATATATATATATACTATTTGTCACTATTTACTCTGTTTATGCATCGTAAGCCTTCTAGTCAGTGGGGTAGTAGTAATACCGATATATGAGTCATGTTGACGTGCACAGCCGTCAAAGGGGCAATTAAATATATATATATATATATATATATATATATATATAAATATATATATGTATATGTATATATATATATTTTTTACAATATTCTATAAATTCTACCGAATGTTTGGCGTTAACATGTTTGTAGTTCGGTTTTTCTCACTAAAGTTTTTTGGTGAACGTTTAGTTTATTAAAATTCAAAATAAACTTATTTTTCGAATTCATGCTGCAAATAAGGCCATATTTCGATTCCGAATGAATCATCATCAGTGCGATTGATGTTTATATAGGGAAATATTGACTATGTCAAAATGAACTTAAATGGAAATTAGGTGTCAGGTTTCTTTATTGGCTGGTCATCTAATTTGGTCTTCTTTTCTTCATCGATAGCATCATATTTTTCTTTGTCACTATTTACTCTGTTTATGCATCGTAAGCCTTCTAGTCAGTGGGGTAGTAGTAATACCGATATATGAGTCATGTTGACGTGCACAGCCGTCAAAGGGGCAATTAAATTCATATATTACGTGATTACGCTTTATTATATATATATATATATAAATTCGTAAAACGTAGGGGTGAAAATAGTTGATCTGTCATATATCTATATAAAACATTTGTATAGGGGAGGATTTTTATATATACATAACATGAATGTAATTGATGTGACATAAAAACTATTACCTGTCTAAAAATTTATCTTAGTTCTATGGAATTAAACGCGTAAACATTAAACTTTTTTACGTAGTAATTGACATTTTATTGATTTTTTTTACAATCAAACGTCTTACTATCGTAATTTATTGTTAAATTTCAGACAAATTTTTTAATCAAATGTCAATAAATTGACATGAAAAAGCAACTGGGACGATAATCGCTAAACGACCGGTTAAAAACTGATTGTTTACTACGTTATATATATATATATATATATATATATATATATATAATATATATATATCCATGATCCATACACTAACATACAGTACTCCAATAATGGCAAACAGAAAAATTTTTAAGAATAAAAATTTTATTTTTGATTCTTTGTTGTTACGTTTGGTATACTCAAGAACTTAAAATGAAAGAATTGATTACGTCGCTTAAAAAATATTTTAAAGTTAAAAAAGTTATTCAAAGTGTGAGCGTTTTAAAACATCGAACTCGCAATTGACCTGCCTGAATTTCCAGATTTTGCTGATAAAGAAATAATCTGCGACAGATTTTTGAGATACATCGGTTTGTTTAGTGCTCAAGACAGACAGGCTTCTTTGTTTTGTTGCAAATAATTTGTGTGGAATTATTTCTCGTGGCTCGAAAGTTGAGAAGTTTACATCGTAAAATCGCCCGGATGAAATTAAACCGGCCATACTAACTTTTTCAGTGCGCATGGCAACGTTTCAATGATGTACAGAAATAAGTGAAAACCATGCTGTACTGCACAGCTAAAGGTAATAATGTGACCTGTGGTGTGCGCGCCGATAGCAATTATGAAAATAATGGTTGACGAACGTGCATATGATTACGACAACGATAGTAATTTTAGTGAAATATCGACAAATTTGCGTCAGTGCGACGTAATAAAAAAAACGATCTACTTTTTGTTCAATGGTTGAACAGACCATCTACAGATAAAACGTCTAAAGATACTGTGGATACACTCACCCAATAAGTTTGAAATTTTTGTTGGTAAAGTTTTAATTTTAAAAAGAATATTTCATATGTCAAACATTATAATATGTTTTTTGTCTATCTTTGATCACATTGGGTAAATGTGAGGAAAAAAAATGAACTTGGCCAATCCTATCATCTCACCAGCTTATTCGACTACTTACAATTACATTTACGATCGCAAGTTTATCCTTCCCAGGGATAATTTTGACTGCAATGCACGTGATAACGTGAAGAAAGGAAGTAGTTATCGTAAGATGAAAATAATGACGCAGAGGTCAATCAACCAACCAACCAACCAACCAATCAATCAATCAATCAATCAATCAATCAATCAATCAATCAATCAATCAATCAATCAATCAATCAATCAATCAATCAATCAATCAATCAATCAATCAATCAATCAATCAATCAATCAATCAATCAATCAATCAATCAATCAATCAATCAATCAATCAATCAATCAATCAATCAATCAATCAATCAATCAATCAATCAATCAATCAATCAATCAATCAATCAATCAATCAATCAATCAATCAATCAATCAATCAATCAATCAATCAATCAATCAATCAATCAGCATATAAAGCGCTGTCTCCAAGATGTCTAATAGTGCTACTTAGTCAATTTTACAAACAGATGAGTCTTGAGATCCACTCTGCTTTGGCAAATGATGGTAAACTAGTTAGAGAAAAAAGTAGAGACTTTCAAAAAAGCAAACGCAAATTTAGCATAAGAGTGAGAATAAGAAGTAGAAAATAACAACAACCACGTCATCCATTCTCTACTACCACCAATTAAAACTACAACACAACCTTCGTCAACGCAAGCATAACTATCAAGTCGCCACCCAATCTACATATCAATCTTCATTACAAGACACCTCAAACATATTCACACTAAATGAAAAATTATCATTTACACAACTAGTTTTTATTCATCGATTACCTCACTAACTAGATCATCATCTAGTCCATTAATTTGCGTTTTTATACCATTACTTCATTTTATTGTCAATTTATTTTTATTATTTTATTATTATTTATTTTTTCTTTTTTATTTTATGTTTAAACATTTTTCTTTTTCCGTTTATTTATTTATTTATTTACTTATTCGTTTAATTTTATACTACTGCATGCATGCTGTAACAGTTTCTGCGTCTGTCAGATCCTGATTTTTAAAGAATAAAATAAAGATCGTGAACCGGGGTGTGAACGATCGTGAACCGGGGTGATTAGTTTAAATTAATATATCTGTTAAGTGTTTAGGAAATAATTTAGAATGAGACTTGCACATTAACAAGATATGAAGATATATCAGAAAAGATAGGGACACGAGCAACTAGACGAAAAACAGAGTTAAAAGTTTTCCTTAAATGATAGAGTGTAGAATCAGGAAAACAATACCAGAGCGAGTTACAAATCAATTTTAACCACTACTAACAGACTTATCATTGATAACAACAACAGCAAAAACAATAATACTAACAATAATGACAACAACAATTTTAATACAACACTCACCAACAATTCAATTATTGATAATTTAGATAAATTATCAAGAACAGTGATTTAAAGATTAACGTTATAAGTGAAGGTGATGTCAATTCTGATGTGCACATTTATTTCAGACATTAATTAAACCAAATATGTTGAAACGTTCAAGGGAAAGAGGGAAAACAAATTGTTAAACAAAAGGGATTTGGTGGCAAGTGATAGTTCAAGTTTTGATGAAATCTACCCACCGCGCATCAGGAAGGCGCATCTTATCTATTTGGATGATGACTTCAACGTTCATTGTTGATGAAGATGAGTTTTTCATCCCTCCATCACTGATCGGCAGGAAAGATGTAAGCAACAAATATTACAACATGCATTTGATCGTTCTACACCTCGTAAACTCAAAACAAAAATAGCCCTTGCTTCAAGTGCCAACAAAACCAAGAAAGGACCACGACGTCTACCTATAGCCGTAGAAACAGAAACAACAAAACCCAACATGACCCAAAAAGAAATAATGCAGGTTTCGAGAACAGTTACCTGGTATTGCTGGTCAACCCAAGGTGCTAAAAAAAAGCGATCCCCGAAACTCAAAGAAATTAAAAAATTGAAAATGTTCGTAAAAGGTCATTAACAAAATAAACGACGTAATCTACAGTATCCAAGATCGTAAAAGACAGAGGGCAAAGTTGAAAGTTATCCAGTTGGATAGATTAGCCTCTACTCGTCGGAAGACAAAAAACGCCTATGTCTGGAACTAACAGGTTAAAGTGGGAATAATGTTATATCCGCTGATTGTCGAATTGCGCTGCATAATTAATTTCAACTGATTGTCATTATTTTGATTTTTTAATTCCATGTTGTAATTAAATATCCTTGTAAAGCGCAATCGATGGTAAAAATTACAGCAATATAAGCACAGCCATAGTTGTAAAATATGAGACTGGAGTTGTTGGATTATGGAGCTGCGCTGTGAATTATTGGTGATCGTGCGACATCGAGATTAGCGAATTTTTTTGTGTTTCTATTACTGTTGGCATTCAAATAAACGTTTGAATAAGTCTGTGTTTGAAGCATTTGTGTTTATCTGTCAGAAATTAGTGAACTTACGGTAGAATGAATAATTTACTTGACGATCGAGCAAGTTACAGCACCATTGTTATTAAACATTTATAAGCGCTTTTTAAAAGTTTGTCAAAAACGCACATTTTATACGGGAAAATATAAAATGACAGACCAAACCATCTAACTATCTACAAACCATCTAAAACCTATAATGACATTAAATATATATGCATACATAAAAATATAAAATGGCAATTGTCATCTAAAAACCTATAATTGACATTTACTATATATGTGTAAACGTGTGCAACAAAACAGAAAAAGTCAACTGTCATTCAAAAAATGTTGATTAAGTATATGAGATTTCAACAATCTGCGGAACTCATAATACGCAATACTAGGTTGGCAAAGATGTAGTGGTAAACTGTTCTAAACATTAGGTCCTGCTACCGAATATTTCTTCCACCAGCCGCCAATCTTGTTGAAGAAACACTCAGCAGTTGCATATTATCAGATCTTAATCCAACTCTATCAGCTTGACCAATAGACCAATTGGCAAAAAAATTTTTCCTTATTTTTTAATTTCCTGTATCGTTAATCGATGACCCTATGGGAAAGCATCATTCGTACAAAAAATTAAAAGTCTGCGACTTTATCTCGAGGTGGTGCACCATAAAGGCATTTCATAAAAAATTTGTATTTGTACTTCGTCTACCTAAACGATAGTTTCAACATCTGGTAGTTCTTCAACTGATATATCAGATGAGGATGAGATTTGCATCATAGAAACGCCACGTCGATCTGGCAAAGAAACTCAACAAATGAGAGGTCAGTTGTAAAACCTAGCTACCGCGTGTGATAGAACTGGAATTTCTGATCGATCTGCTGCATTTATTGTTAACGCTGCCTCGCTTGATTTGAATGTCATTACTACAGACAATTAATCAAAGGTAATAGACAGAAGCAAAATACGTCGATAGCAAAAAAAAGTACGCAAACATTTGCAATATGCTGAGGGCAATAAAATTATTACAGCTATTTATTTCGAAAGTCGTAATGACAAGACTTTAGTCATGACTACTACTAATAAAACAGCACATCGGAAAACTATTATTGAGGAGCAAATTTCTCTCTTGTCAGAGCCAGATTCTGAATATATCGGTCATTTCTCTGTTGATTCTGGAAAAGCAAATACGATTGAAAAAAAGCATTGTTGATTTCCTTGAACTGAAATTTGAATTTCGTTCTTTCTTGGTGGCAATTGGATGCGATGGCACAGCGGTAAACACGGGACACAAAAATAGAGTCATTGTTTTACTATAAAAACACCTGAAACGACCTTTGCAATGGTTTGTGTGCCTGTTACACGCAAATGAATTACCGTTTCGTCATTTTTTCTCTAGTCTCGATGGTACTACAACAGGCCCTAAAAGCTTTTCTGGCAGCATAGGAAAAAGGCTCGACAACTGTCTCGACTTCAAAGTAGAAATATTTGAACCAATCCCAACAAAATTGCCAGACCTGAATACTGATTTGCTAAGTATCGATCAAAAATATCTGTATCAGATGGGCTCCGCAATTTCTGCTGGTACGGTATCACAAAACTTAGCAATTAAAGATCCAGAAAAACTGACACATTCTCGATGGTTGACTTGCGCAAACAGGATTTTTTGGTTATATATTGGAACAGCTAACCCGACAGAAAACTTGAAAGAATTAGTCAATTTTATCACGAAAGTTAACGCACCAACCTGGTTTGATATCAAGACATAATCATCTTGTAAATATGGTCCAATTCATGTGTTCAACATGGTTAAAAAGTGTTTGTATTTGCGTGATGACCTAAAAAACATTGTCTTTAAAACCGTTCAAAAAAATGCTTTCTTCGCTTCCCCAGACAATATATTCCTAGCTAAGTTACAAGATGATGCAGAACACATAAGAGAACTGGCTCTTTGGAAAATTTTAAAAGCAAGAAAATAATCCAAAGGGAAATAAGTTCGTGAATTAAAACTTCCAGAGCTTAAGAGCTCAAGCTATTATGATTTAATAGATTGAGCGATAGAAAAAATAACAGAACCTCCACTGACAATGAAATATAGCGACACAGAAATTTCAAATGACATTTCTTCAAAATATCTTCTTGAAATTGAAAAGTATCCTTGCCACACTCAGGCAGTAGAAAGGTGCGTCAAGCTCTTGACAGAGGCTTCAATATCTGTTTGTGGACCAGAAGCTAGAGATAGATTTATTCGAACCAGAATAAAAGCCAGGCAAGATATACAAATTTTCAACACCAAATCTCAGTATTTTGATAAAAAAAAAGGTGCGGAGACTTTGGAATAACAACATTAGAACAATTGTTTTTATTTTGATTTAATAATAACTATCAAATGTACTAGTAATTTTAAGTATCAGAATATAAAATATATAGAAGCATTGTGTAAAATAAAGTTTAGTTAGTAAATCAAAAGTTGATTTTTTTTCAAAGTTCAAACCAGATGCGCCACCAGAAGATTTTGATTTAAAAGGCTAAAATTTTGCGCGAACACATCTTAGACAATGGGTCATTGATTGGCAGTACAGGAGTATTAAAATTAAAAAAAAATTTTCACTCCACCCTATTGACCAAGCTTTGCAGAAATTTTCTGTCACAAATTTAGGTGCAAAACTTTGGTGCAAAACAAAAATTTTGGTGCAAAACAAAAATTTTGGTGCAAAACTGTTTAAATCTTTGTACGTGATGATTGCGATTTTATAAATTATTCTTTTGTTAATTGTAAGCCTGTGGAGATCACGAAAAATTGGTGCTATATGCTAAAATTACAATTTTCCAACAATAAACTTTGGTGCTTGATTTTGGATCGACTGCAATTCGGGAACTGACTTGTTAGACATACCATAAAAGGGACTGTTACAATAGTCAATTCTTGATTGAACGAAAGCACGTACCAGAAATTTCAGTGTATCTTTCAATGAATTTTTAATTAACCCAAGAATTTTCAAAAAGAAATTGAAGTTGAAAAATTAATAGACGATTTAATCAAATTAGAAAATAGGAAAGCAAAAACTTATAACATTTAATACAAATATTGTTAACGACCTAAAAGCGGAATGCCAAAAATTAAGAGGTAATTTTAAAAACAAGATTCTTACGAAGAAATTGATCAATTCTGCAGCAACTTTAAAAAATAACACTAAAATTATTATCCGAAAAGCTGACAAAACCCCAATGCATGTCATTATGGATAGAGATGATTATAATGACAAACTGAATGGCATTCTCGGCAACACTGATAAATTTGTTAAGATTAGAAGTGATCCAACTGCTAAACTTATGACAAAGTTGATGGAGATCATACGATGTCAACAGCTTATAAGACCAATAAGAAAATAATAAAATGGATTGCAAACGGTAATCTAAAAACTATCAATAAAAAAGATAAATTAAAACTTAAAATTTATTACACGAACAACAAAACTTCATCCCTTGTTCTTAAAAATAATTGCAATACTAAACTAGAATTGATAATGAGGAGCAGTCATCTAGTATATTCTTTTGATTGTAAAATATATCACAGAATATATCGGATTTACTACTACGACTTTATCAAGAAGGTTAACAATGGCGCATTAAAAATCATCTAATGGATTCACATCAAATAAAAATAACAAGGGAAATATTAAACTCAAATACCAAAGTGTTATTTTACAATCATAATATAAGCAATTTGAGAATGGCATAGGCTTTATTAACAGAAAAAAGAAACCCCGTAATAAACATCCAACAACAGGCTGTAACGATCTTACCAACAAAGAAATTACTCACACAAAGAAACAATGGTACTTAGAGTTCCTTTGTTAAAAATACTATTAAAACCAGATGAACTACATATAACAATATCACAAACTCTATTACATTGATGATGGTAAAGGTTACCGAAAAAAGCTTTTATGTAAAGGTATATATGAAAAATGCAGCCTAAACTAATTAGAAATTATATTATTAATTTGAATAAATTGAATAATATTGATAAAATAATTGTTTGAAAATTGAAAAACTTATTTACGAACTCAACAATGCGGAAAATGCGGTGATATTTCTTAATAACGGTCTGAACCCTATATATATAAATATATGCTCGGTTGAAGATTACACCCCATTTTGCAGTTAGTAGTTTTTTAAATAAAATTTCAACAACACGAAGCTGTTTTGTTTCAACTTTATTAAACTGTGAAGTTTGGCTGACGGTCGTTTCGGCTAATGCCATCGTCGTAGCCTAGATTGTAAAACCAAATGAGGAGTTAATAATATAAATTATAAGAAATAGAAAGTAGAATATTAGATATTAAAATGAATAAATAAATGAATAACAAACTATATTTTAAAATTAACTCATTATATTGTTGAAAATAAAATAAACGAATAAATTTAAAAGAAAAATTAAGAATAAAATTGTTTGTGTATTATCGTAGTTGAAGTGTACGTAGTTAGCATAGTGACAAGAAGTAATGCAGAAATTATGGAAAGTCGATAATAATATTTAATGATATGACAATAATTATGGAAAGTCGATAATAATATTTAATGATATAACAATTTATTGAAGAATTATTAGATATTTAACAATTGGATATAATATTATTTAGCAATAAATATGTATAAAGAAATATTAAGACGTGGCAAATAATGAAGTTAGTGAACAAATTGTTTGAGTTTACTACTACTTCACTGAAGGCTTACGATGCATAAACAGAGTGGTGCTATCAAATCTCATTTGGACTCAACACACTCAATCACAATTAGCCGTGAAATCCTCGACAGCAACACCAAAGTAATTTACCAGAGCAGCAACTACACGCATCTTAAAATTGCAGAAGCAGTCCTAATTGACATCAATAAACCAAAAATAAATATACAACAAAAAATGACAACCTCACTTCCAACCCGGCGCTTAACCAACAACGAAAACAAAGAAGTAATAAAAACTAGCATCGTAAATAGTGACAAAGAAGAATATGATGCTATCGATGAAGAAAAGGAGACCAAAGAAGATGACCAGCCAATAACGAAACCTGACACCTAATTCGCATCAAAGTTCAATTTTACAACACCAAATTTAATTTTTACAACGTCAAAGTTCATCTTGAAAAAGTCAATATTTCCCTATATATACAGCAAGGAGCACTGATGATAATTCATTCGGAATCAAAATATGGCATTATTTTCAGCATGAAATCGAAAAATAAGTTTATTTTGAATTTTAATAAACTAAACGTTCACCAAAAAACTTTGGTGAGAAAAATCGAAAAAACGAACTAGAATATAGTAAAAATTATGGTCTATTACCAACATATATATATATATATATATATATATATATATATATATATATACACACAAAATTAGAGTCAGTTAATTTAGAGTCAGTAAATTAGAGTCAAAAAAGGTAGAAAATTTAAAGTTTAATAAAATATAAAATTATAATATGAAGTAAGAAATTAAAAAAAAGCACAACCAAACGAAAATGAAGTCAAGGCTCTTAAGATGGTTTTTCCTAAATAACATTGCTGTTAGCCTGATAATGCTATCCCATTTCATCAAATGAGTTAAATAAATTCTGGCGGATTAATGTTTGTATTTAAAAAGATAATAAATGCAAATTGGGCCAATTCTTTCAATGATATTTGTGTGTGTGTGTGTGGTATTATTTTATAGAATTCGAAGAAGTGTTTGTTGTTGTAAGAACTACTTGACAAGATGAGTCATTTTAATTATCATAAAAATCTTATATACAAAACTTTAAAAATTTAGACATGTTTTGTCAATACATTAGAATATGACATAAAAATAGAAAATAACTTCAGTTTGGTGGAAGAAGAGCAAACCATTCAATTTTTCAGGAGACATTAGTAAATCTTTAGTTGCATATATTACATCAACTGATGCAATAATATCTTGGTCGTACTGAGGTTGATGTGAAATTAAAGTTAATATTTGAATGCTACTGATAGGAATATTATGTAGAAAGGACATAGCATTACAGAACACATCAATCAATGCATTTGATGTTGACGGATTCTTTGTAATAAATTCTTCTGCTGTTGTTCCTGAATTGACAAATTGTTTAATGCTGTTAAAAAATCTATAAAAGTAGCTCACACAATCAAAAAATTTGCTTCATTGTAGTAATATACTCAATAGATCATTATTTTTATCATTTCCAAATTATGAAGCTAATGAAGTTATTAAGCGTTTTTGTTTCCGAAATTTCATTGATTCTTATTCTAATTTTTATATTTATATAATAAAATAACTAAATTAAAATTAAAAAAAGATTTGTTTTGAAAAATTAAGAAAAAATTTGTCTTGAAAAATTTTAGTTTTTGCGGAATTAAAATGGGTTTAATTGTTTATGCTTTATAGCAAATTACACTCCTGTTCTGTACAAAAGTATTGTCTAATTTATATTTCATGAAAATTTTAACACGTGAACTGGGTGTGTGGTTATTTTCCGTTTTTTAGCATAAATAATGTTTGCTTTAAATATATCTCTATTTAGTTAACTAATATATCGCACAATACTTAGAAATAACTGCTTAGTAAATCTATCTATCTTTATATATATATATATAAATATATACATACATTTATATATATATATATATATTTATATACAATGCTATATATATATATATAAAATGCTATTTTATAAATACAATATAAAAGAACAAGTTATGTTCAAACGCGTAAAACTCAAGAACAGCTGAACTGATTTTCGTCAGTTTATATTTTTTTTATTTGTCTTAAATTTTGAAATAATCTTTTTATGTTTAAATGATGATGGCGATAACGATGACAGTTAATTATAGCCTACTGCGCAATCCATAGACACCTTAAATTAATGACCGACGGCACCATATTTCAAACTTGGGTTCATCGCGAAACTTGAGGTCATTTTCTATAGAAGTCAAACCATTTCACCATATAACGTAAAACTGGTATAAACAACAAAAACCTTCAACAAAGTTGTTTTTTTTACAAACTTGTGTACATTAAAATATTTTATTAAAAACAAAATATATTTTTAAAACAAATTTCCAACTTTTACGGGTGTTTTTTAACAAAATCTCCTAAATTTTGTATGCACATGAAATAATCACTGTACGTAGACATCGCCATGTAGTGTATCTATCCTGATTCTGTTTGCCTTGTCTGTATCAGTAGCCAGCATAAGTGGATTTTGAAAAGGCTTATCAGAATGCAATAAGCAAACTAGTCGGTTGTTTAATCCACCTTGGACAATGTCTTTGGCGTAAGGTGAGAGAAGAAAATTTTAATACTGCATATAGAGAAGATGAAAACGAACAATTATTTGTAAAAATGATGTTAGCTCATTCATTACTGCATTTGAAAATCTAAGTGAAGCTTGCCCCGATGTTGTTGAAAGAGTGTACAAATATTGGGAAAGTAATAAATTGGTCGCAAAAACCAAAATCGCCGAGTGGCACCAAGATTTTCAGTGACATTTTGGATCGCTCCGCATCGGTTGCAAGAAAACCTGCCAAGAAAAAATAACTCAGTTGAGGGGATCTTCGTATACAAACAGCTGTCGAACCAGTTGCCATCATCTTTCAACAGATACTACAAGCCAACTCAGTCGACTAAATTTGTGCAATCCGTGGCGTCGAACAAGAGCAAGACCAACATAATGTTCTCTCATGTGTACTGCGTCGGACCACGAATATGGAACAACCTCCTGAAACGAGGATTCTTAAATCGTGATTTTAATATTTTTTCTTAAAAAAAACTTAAAAACATTTTTGTTATCAGATTGATAAGAACGTTTAAATGAAAACTAACATGCCATTAAAAAAAATATTAACGTTTAATAAAAAGCGTAAACATTTTTATTCTTAGAAATAGGTAATTTGAATTATTTAATTGTGCCTACCAAATATTAGTTACATCACTATTACCAATTATCGCAATAATTAATTTAATTAGAATATTTGTATATTACTTGCCGAACATTTTGTTTAAACATAGAAAATTTTTACATCAGTTACAGGACATTTTGTTAATATGAAACATTTCTGTTTAGGTGCCATACCAGATGAATTTTATTTATTTATTTGAACATTACCGAATTTACAGGAAAAAAAATACATAGTATTATACATGCATACTACGATACATTCGTACAATTGCTTCACAAGTATAACCACGAAGATAATGCATTATACCATGGCAGATTGAAAATAATTTCCAAAAACAATAAATTAACACTAGCAGTGTCACCATAAATGCAAACTTATAAACCAAGATATAATAAAATTCTTTATCCATCTAACCTCATTAATCCCATCCTACACCTGAATAGCATAGAATTAACTACATATTTCCCATGCAATAGAAAAAGTAAACAAACATTCATACATCCATCTAATTTCCTTAACTTCCCCTACCCATATACCAACTCATATACCCACCTACTCATGAATCATTAATTATTATATCAGATAATTACATTAGAACCTAGAAATTTCATTAACTATTTACCAACCAATAAAAAAAACCAAACAATCATATGAAAAACAATAGTAATAATAAGAAAGTTGTGAAGTCAATATAAAATATAATTAACCAAAAAATTTATAAATGAAATACGCACATGCATTCAACCATAAAATGGGTAATGAAATAATCAATCCAAGTCAATCATACATATTCCCAGTCATTACTGATAAAAAATAAAACAAGTACATATTTTTACCTATATTTATGCTCATATTTTTACCATATGATAATTATTACATTAACCTCATGATAATGAGTATTATAAATGTTGCATAAGTAATTCTCTCATTAATCCACTCCCATCCATCCATGAAAAATTCTTATTCAATCATACTAATAGATTAAAAATCTCAAACCATTCCTACTTATCAACACACACATCCAATTGAACCGTCAGTTTAAAAGTATCACCTATATTGAAATTTAGCATCACCCCAAAACAAATCCAAACGAGATTTAAAAACACTTGTATTTGGAGAGTCAACAACAGATTGTGGGAGTCTATTCCAGTCCGCGACTACTCTGTTACAAAAAAAATATTTTCTAACATCCTTGTGAGATAAACCTGTTGACAACTTCTTATGATGCCCTCTAGTTCTCCCATCATTATTGAGCAACATGAACGAATGATCAGTATCTGGATTGGCCACCAACATTTTATATAAAAAAATCAGGTCCGCTCTAGTTCTTCGATATTTCAAAGAATGCAAGTTCAATTTTTTTAATCTATCAATATACTCTAAACCATAACAAGAACGGATAGATCTAGTAGCTCTTCTTTGAACTTTTTCAATCATTTGTATTAGGTTTATGTGATGTGGGCACCAAACCTGTACCGCATACTCTAGATGTGGTATGACCAAGCCTTTGTAGAGACATAGGTAAGCTTCTTCATCAATAAGTCTAAAATGCCTGTTTATGATGCCCAACATTGTGTTGGCTAACTTAACTTTACTATATATATGATCTCTAAAAGTGAGTTTATCATCAACAAACACACCTAAGTCTTTTATTACTTTGACTACTTGGATCACTTGTTTGACCTGGGCAGAATCCCACATTTCATAAATATTATATTTATTTTCGAACTTCAATACGCAACATTTATCTACATTTGGAATCATACGCCAGACATTTAGCCAATTTTGCATATTGATCACATTTAGTTGCATGGCTTTAAGTCATCTGGACAATTGATAATTTTAAACATCTTTGCATCATCCGCAAAAAGATATATATTCTCACATGCTGAAGGGAGATCATTAATATAAATTGTAAACAGTAGAGGTCCCAGGATACTACCTTGGGGAACTCCACTAGTAGCATCAAACTTTGGAGACAATGCATCACCCACTCGCACCCTGAAGTTTCTCTTCTTAAGACATTCACTTATCCAAACAAGAATTTTGTTATCGAATCCATATTTCTTTAGTTTCAGTAACAAACAATTGTGAGATATCCTATCAAAAGCCTTCTCGAGATCAGTGTATATGACGTGTACCTCCTCATCACAATCAACACCCATTGTAACTTTATCCAAAAATGTCAGCAACTGAAGAGTCGTCGATCGTCCGGACAAAAACCCATATTGATTTCAGTGAAATAATTGATTTCGTCAGAAAATAATTCAAAACATGGTTTTGATTCCATCATTTTACAACACACAGAAGTAAGAGAAATAGGCCTGTAGTTACTAACCAAACTTTTACTTCCTTTTTTGTGTATTGGTATTACTATGCTAGCCTTCCAATCTGCTGGAATCATACCGGTATCTAGTGAACATTGAAAAATTTGCCTAACTGCAGAAACAACAACTGTTTTACTTTCCAACAATATCCGTGAATGAATATTATCAGGCCCTGCAGATTTGTTCTTATCCAATAATGAAATCTTTTTAGACACTACGTCATCATTGAACCGCAATTCATCCATTCCGGCAGCCGGAACCAATGGATATAACGAGTCATTATAATTAACCTCATTGTCAAGTTTATACAAATTCTATTATGGTCATCCTGCTTTCTTTAAATTTTTCAATTTTGAGAAACAAATAAAATATCGTTTCGTTTCGTTTCATACAGAATATATATATAAGTGGTCGAAGGAGGCTAAGAATCCCTGGGAAGTATACAATAGCGGAGGGATGTTGCAGAAAAATTCAGATTGGCCCCTCTATGGTATTTAGACCTGGAACGCTCAATGATGGATCACTGACTAGCCGAAGCATGGAAATCGCAGAAATGCTCGAGCGTAGAAGAATTTACATCTGTTGCCTTCAGGAGACCCGATGGGAATCGAATGGTGTCTGTCATATCAACTCGGACAAAAAAAAATGTAAACTATTCTGGAATGGTCAAAAGACAGCCAAAAATGGTGTTGGAATTTTTGTCAGAGAACCGCTAGCCCAACAAGTATTGGATATTAAAAGGATTAACTCAGGTCTCATGTAGATCAAGCTTCGCCTAGAAAAACAAACAATGACTATTTTTTCTGCATACGAACCACAGACAGGCGAATCAGAAGAGATGAAAAATGACTTATGGGCTGCGTTCTCTGACACCATCTCAACAGTACCAAAATCTGAAACAATCCTGATTGGAGGCGATCTCAATGGCCACGTTGGAGAGAAAACAGATGGTTTTGACAACGAACATGGCGGTTTTGGCTACGGAAAACGGAATAAAAACGGCAACCGCATTCTTGAGTTTGCTGAAAGTCACGGGTTTTGTTTACTGAATACATATTTTAGAAAGAGGTTGGAACATCTCATAATATACAAAAGTGGACCATCAGCCACGCAAATTGATTTCTTCGCTGTCAAGCAACAACACCGAAGGCTATTTAAAAACGTCAAAGTTATACCTACGAATCATGTGTCGCCCAACATAGACTCCTTGTGGCAGACCTGGTTGTTGAACTGTCAAAACATAAGTCTAAACAAATGCTTCGGAGAATTAAAACGTGGATGCTGAAAAGAAATATTCATCGAGAAAAATTTCAACAGATTGTCGCCACACAGTTAGACCACCAATCGCAAGCCAGTACAGGTTGGAGCAACGGTGAACAAATGAAATCTCTGTATTGTATAACAAAACAAGCAAAGCGTACGAAAAAAGACATAGTTGGTGCCTCATGTATTAAAAATGACAAAAATGAGATGGTTCTTGAACAAGATGAGATCAAGCTACAGTGGAAAGAATACTTCAACCGTGTGTTAAACGAAACAAATCCCATCAGTGTTAACTTTGACGCTCCACCCATCGAAAGTCCGATTCCGGACATCACTGTAGAGGAGCTTACAGAAGCTCTGAAAGCTATGAAGGATGGAAAGGCAGCAGGGCTTTCTGGACTCACAAATGACATTATCAAAGCATCTGGCACTGCAGTTATCCAAACGTTACTACAACTTTGCCGTGAAATCTGAAGAAATTGCTCAATGCCGACTGAATGGAACTATAGCATGACAGTCCCGCTATACAAAGGCAAAGGTGATCCATTGAACTGTTCATCATATCGGGGTATACGTCTGTTAGAACACCCCCTGAAAATTGTCAAAAAAATCATTGAGAGAAGATTAACGTCGTGCATCACAATCGGAAATTATCAATTTTGTTTCCTAGCGGAGAAATCAACAATTTATGCAATTTACATCCTTCGGCAACTGCAAGAGAAGTACATCGCAAAGCATCAACAACTATCACATATTTTTGTGACTTTGAAAAAGCAATTGATCACGTTCCCGGTGAAGCAATCAGTCTACGTCGAAAACTCATGAAAATGCTCCAATGGATGCAACGAATTAGTCTGAAGGACCACATCAAATCTACCGAAATCCTGCGTCGTGCTGGTTTAGATGATATAAAGGTGGTTTGGTCATGTCAAACAAAGTGGAAACAGTGTCATAACTTCTCTTTCAGATGTTGAAGTACCTGGCGCACGTCCCAAAAGCAGCCCAAAGAAGTCCTGGTCGCAAACATTCGAGCAACACATGAAAGCTCTAAATTTAAATGAAATGGATACAACTTATCGTCTAATTTGGCGCAAAAAGTTGATGGCAAAAAAAAAACGTCCTACTTCGGGGAACCGGGTCTCTGGACCTTAAACAAAGATTAATTGATATATATATATATATATATATATATTTATATAAATATACATATATATTAGGGTGGTTCAAAAAAAATTTTTTTTAATATTTAAGTGCACACCCCCTATATTTTTTCCTTAGCTGAAAGTTAGCATGTGTGCAAAATTTCATTCAATTCTGACAATATTTAGAGGTTGCTCAATGACATTCAGTTTTTCACCATATTTAGCATATAAGCGGTCAGTGCTACAATTTTGTGTTTAATGTTTATTTTGCAGTAAAATGAACAACATTCTTGTGAAAATCATGTAAGATTTAACAGTTCTACAAATTTATACTCAAAATAACAAAATATTCAACACTAAACAAACAGTTCTCACAAGGTAAAGGCAACTTGATTATGCCAAACGAAAGTTCAGTACTGTTAATCTTTGATTGAGAAACTGAAATTAACTTGAGGCAATTAATGTACTCAGTTTATGTTTTTCTGTTAATCACTCATAGTATGTCAGACTCAAAACATAGCAGCAGCTGCTTGAGCACTGGCTAATGTGCGCTTAGAGGAGTCCGGAATACGTGTTCGATTGTCCTCCACCACCTGTATCAGTTTTTGCAGTTCTGTTTCATTTTTGGTTATAGACTGGTTAAAATTTGTCATGAGTGCCACAGTGCGTTCTGCAGTGTCATTAACGACCTTAAGTGACTTCACAACATTGGCTACTTTTTGAAATAAAGGAAGATCATTCCAAGAGTCTGGTTCAGTTTCACGCAAGATAGCAACATCCATTCCAAGTGATAACAATGCAGCACGAGATGTACCTGATACCAGATCATGCAGTGGTTTGCTTTTCACCTGTTCCAGTTCAGTTGCAGGATATTTGACACCTCGCACACTCCAGTCAGAATCTACTGCAGTCATTGCTTCTACAATCAACTGCTTCTCAGCATTTGCAACCTTATTTGAGAACAATGACAGCCAAACCATTTCTGTACCGAGATACCACAGATGATTCTTCAACTTTTTTGTGGCAGCACTTGCTACATTCTTGTTGATTTCAGAGTATTGTTCAATTCTGCTCAGATGTTGCAGGTCATTGACTGGTGCATCACTGGGTATTGGGCACAACATCCATGCTGGCACATATATATGGGTTGCAAATAGGCAGAATTCAGTTAAACTTTTTGTTTCAGTTGTTGTTAGCTTGAATTCATTGCGGAACAAATACATTTTGAGACAGTAGATCACTTTGGCCATCCATCTGGCCATGTGATATGCTCCAGGAACACGGAAATGGTACTTGCCATCAGTCTGCATTGGATAATCCAGCACTAAGAGACAGAGTTCAACCAACTCCTTGTAATCCTCTCGTGGGATGTATGAGCTGTCAGCTGAAAGAAAACATGTCAAAGATGGTACTATGTCAGACCGCATCATCTGTAGCAATGAGTGGTTCATCCTGTCATCATCAAGTGGCTTGTGGTTTGACTGATTTATATTTGGCCAGTAGGCTCGAAATCTTTCAAACATTCCAATGTTGGGGCCACGGCTTGGACCAAACAGAACTGTGAAAACTTCACCGATTATCAATTCATGTACATGATGACGACAAGCAAAGTGCAAGAGATTTCTATGGAGCAGTTTCTCCAGCAAAACACATGCTCCACTTGACGTCCCAGTATTGGCAGCAGTAGTATCAAAGCACATGCCTATAATGTCTTCACTAACGTCCCATAATTTGAGCAACTGAAAAGTTGCATTGGCCTGTGCTTGTCCCGTGCTTGATGCAATTTTAACAATTCCTAAGATTTTCTCCACATTACAGCCAGTCACATCAACAGCCAGTCTATCAGTTCTGGAGTGTAGATCATCATTCATGATCTTCCCATCCCAGTGAACCAGAAGGGGGTTTCTGTCACGATCCTGAAATTGTTGACGAATACTGCTGTCAATGGTTGATCGATGTTGCTGTCGTTTACGATGAACTGTGGAACGTGACAGAGATGTATCCCTGATGTCTTGCCCACTAGCTTGTGCAATGGCTGCCGCTAATACTGTGAACTTTCTATCTGACAGGTTTATTCTATCCAGTGCTGAAGCAACATCTGGCGACGACAACATATCCTGCACAGTTCGTGTTTTTTTGCTGGCACTGCTTGACAGACTGTCTTCTACTTCACTGATCTGCTTTTTGTAGTACACTGGAATTTCAATTTCATAGTTGTCCTCTGTGTCCTGCTGTTCACTATCACTGTCATCAGAACTAGATAAATGTAGTGAGGTACTTTCTGTCATCCGCTCCTGCTCTCGCTCTTTTCTCTCTTCTTCTTTGCATTTACGTTGTTCTGTGCGCTCTTCTTTCTTGGTCAGGTCTTTATCAATGCCACTCATTTGCATTCGTTGACTGCCCCTCTGGTCTTCAAGAAATTCTATATCTTCCTGAATTCGGATGAGCTGCATGGCGTGTTGGTAAGCAATATCAAACAGCATGTGCTCCTTTTCTTCAAATTCCTTCTCTCGTGCTCGTCGTGCTTCACTTTGTCTGTTTTTGTTCTTTTTTATTAGCTTGTAGTCATCAACTACCGACTTTACTTTTTCTACAACATGAGTATGGTAGGTTGTTGGTATTCTAGCCTTGTTCCACATGTCCATGACCTTATCTGACGACAATTTTGCACTTTCAGGCACAGTTTTCTTTTCTACTTGATGATAATAAAAAACATTCCCAGGACATCACCTGTTGTAGGCAATACATTTACTGGAAGTTCACTTTGTAACTGTCCAATTAGCCATATGTTAGTCATGCTGCGTGTTTTAAGAGCACCACAGTTTGAATTAGAAGCCATTTTATACGTAGTTAAATATGTACAGTACCGGTATTTCAAAATCACCTCAAATTACTAGTAAATCGACACATGCAGATATTTATCCTATTTTACTTTTTGCTGACAACAAATATGGTGACCATAGAATATTTAATAATAATAATGCATTTTAAAATATCTAATATCTATGTTTTGAAAACATAGATATTAGATATGGTAGATGGACATCTAACCAACTTTTGATACTTTTCCAGTTATATTTGTATTTGGTTTCGAAATAATGAATTATCACATTTTTATATAATTTTGAGATGCATGAGCAACCTTTAAATTTAATTTGATTTGTTTTATTTTTGGTTTGTAAGTTTTTAGGACCCAATGGAAACTTTTCAGAGGGTGTGCACTCAAATCAGACAAAAAATTTTTTTCCCCATTCAAATGTGAACCACCCTAATATATATATATATTATTATGTATAATTTTGATAAAAATCAGCATGTTTGGCGTTAACTTCCACATTAACTTTTCGATTTTTCTAACGGCTGATCATAAATCATTTTCAAGTTTTTTATTTCAAAACTAAAATTTTTGTTTATTTTATGCATGAAGAACAGAAAAGTTTTTTTGGTATTCCTATTCCATCTTCTGTGTTCAAATTGATATGTTGTGTTTGTGCCCAGATGCTCAAATATATATTTATATATATATATATCAACAATATATC
>NW_008704704.1:1238788-1261288 GCF_000326865.2 Helobdella robusta | reverse complement strand
TGATTCCTTATTTGTTTAAAGTGAATAATTAGTGGTACAATTTTCAACATCGTAAAATAAAAAACTTAAGTTTTTCATTATCGATAAATATAACACTTTTAACTGTTTTCATTATCAATATCATTCCTCTTTCTAAATTTATTTGTGGGAAGTATTCCAATTGCCCGTTGTTAAATATTTATTATCGAATACTTTTGTTTTATGAGTATTGACTCGTCTAGTCGTAAATTATAATGGTTGTTATTGTAATGTAAGAATTTATCATTGGGGTCCATGATTTGTCTGGGAATTTTAGTTTTGTGTTTCTCTTTCATGTGATTCTTTATAGCGCCAGTTTGTACGTGCATCGTGAGTCTTCTCGATAACTTGGTAGTCGTCATACCAATTTAACCAGAATTATGACGCCCGTTTTCATCAGTATTACATTTGAACAAATATATTAGATGGCTATGATCCATTATCGATTCTGGTTTACTAGTGCAGTTGTTTTTCATCATAAGAGATGACGTTCTTTATTTGGAGTAGTATATTCGTTGTTTAATACTATCGTTTTCGTTGATTGCTTGGACGTTCTTTTCTATGATTCTTTTCATAATTTTTTCATCCTGTTTGAAAGCTGTTGACATGTGATTCTTATAATATATTACTATGTTATTTTTGTTACTATTGTCGGTTGTATTGTTGTTGTTGCTGATTTTTTTTCTCTTTTCGTTCTATTATTTTCTGGATCATGGAATTTTTATATCCATTATTAATGAGTAGTTTAGTGATTCTATCTAAATCTGTTCTTCTGCTTTCTAAATCAGAAGCGTGCGTGTAGGCTCGGTTTACAAAGGCAGAAATCATGCAATCTAGATATATTTGACAACATTCACTATTGCCATTGAAGCATAAACCTTTGTTTGTTGCATTAGTACACTAAGGTTTTAAATTCACTTTGCACATTTTGTATTAGTACGTCTAAGAATGGTAGTTTATTATCAGTTGATTTTTCTATTGTAAACTTTAATTTTGACGAGTTTAGTCGTAGTAAAAATTTTGAGCAAATATATCTTCAACATATCGGCAGTATATATTAGGTTTTAGTTCTGGTTTTTTAGATAACATTTCTTCGATATGTCTAACATAGAAGTTAGAAGATTATTCCCAATGGAGAGCCCATTGCTACATCGTCTATTTAACATTTACACCACTCTCAGTCCTGTACATGTTATCTAAGACCTGCCCATCCAGTACAGGTCCAGACAGTCTACCATCATGGTTTCTACAAATCATCTGCGTCACCATAAGTTCACTTTGCAACATTTGCCTAACATATTTATCTATCCCATCACAATGGAAATCCAGCATAATCCATCCAATTCCAAAAACATAACACCCTTCATCCCCGATAGATTATTGCCCAATTTCTATCATTCCCATTCTTTCACGTCTTCTAAAAAATTAATAATTAAGTCATTCGCCAGTCTATGTTTTAATCATCCGTTTATCAAACAAATTTTACAAGATCAGTTCACATTTCGCCCTACAAGTTCATCTACATCTGCTATCACCTCTTTTCTATAATAATATATAATAATATCTCTTCTTAATAATAAAAACCATGTCCATCTTTATACTCTTGACTCTTCTAAAACTTTTGATACTCTTAATCACTTCTCACTTTCAATTAATTAATCTTCTTTTCTTCTACCTGACAATATCTACAATATTATCATAAAATTTCTTTTTAAAAGGAGTAGTTCTACTTTTTTTAGTTCTGCACTTTCTTCACCCTTACCTATTAATTTTAGTGTAGTTCAGAAATCTGTCCTTGGACCATCTACCTTTATGATCATTGCTTTTACTCTCAAAACTCTTCATAGCTCTAATCAAATCATCAAATACGCTGACGACACCTACCTTATCATCCCATCATTTAACACAAACACCATCCAATCAGAACTCGACTCATTAACCACATGGTCAAAACAATGCACTCTGTCGTTTAACCTCAATAAATCATTCGAACTTATCATTCACAATATTCGTAAAAAAATAACAATACATCCAGAACACCCATCAATCACTTGCACAAATCAATTAAAAATATTAGGCATCACATTTACCTGCATGCTTATTGTTGCACCTCATATTAATCACATCAAACATAAAGTGACAGGTTTTCAAACATTTTACGCACTCAAAACACCGCTTGCATGGTCTCAAAGATATTATATTATTCGGCATCACTGAATCACCCATCATCTCGCCCATCAAACTGAATCACCCATCATTTCGCTCATCATTTGCAGCTCCTTCTTGCTCTGATTTCGCTACACAACAACTTCAACAACTACAATCTCACATGAAAAAACTAATTCGTCTCAACTATCTACCTGCATAATATCCTACCGTCACTCAAATATTCTGCACATTCGATTCAAGACAGTTCAAGAAAGTAGAAAATAACAACAACCATATCATCCATCCTCTACTACCACCAATCAAAACTACTACACACAACATTCGTCAACGTAAACATGACTATCAAGTCGTCAATCAATCAACCTTCATCAAGACACCTTAAATATATCAGAACTCGATAATTATTTGTCATTAGTTCAATTTTGTCCATTCTTTTCCCTTAACGGACACATAATTTTGTTATTAATTCATTAACTCGTCTCAGTTAAATTATTTCATCTATTTATCCGATTTTTAAATAAATTTTTTATTTTCAATGCTTGTTATGCTTAATCATTCTAATTCTGTTATTTATTTTTCGTTGCATGTTGTAACAGTCTCTGCGTCTGTCAGATTCTGATTTTTTTTAAAGAAAAATATAAAAAAGTTGAAACTCTGTCATTCTGATTTCTTAAAAAAAAATAAAAAGTTGAAATGCTGAAGGATTTTCCAGAACCTCTGAAGCGATTAACCAAGCTCCACATGGCTTTGCTTCCACGCTCGTTGTTCGTAAATAGTTTTTCATTGAAGTTGATGATGTTGTTTTAGATGTGATCGGTTTTTGCCACAATTTTTCTATAGCGTCATTCGCGATGCGGTAAAGGAAAATAGAAAAGAAAAAATGGACACAAGCAACGTGTACAGTTATTATTATTAATTTAACTGTCGTTTGTTTTGATACGATGCTTCAGCTGCCTTTAAAAAAATGAGGGTTAACGAGAATATTTTTGGTAGTTGATGATAACCAGAAAACCATTGATTATGCGATTAGTTTTTCAGCAGCTCCTGACAAATTTTTTAGTCACTATTTGAAATTTCCAATGTGACGAGTTTTTACAATCAGCTGTTTGATATTAAGATATTTTTTGCAAAGTTTAGAAACCAGATCTTTGTCATCACCCCCGGCTAAAATTTTTATCCAGAAATTATTACACTTTGTACCGACGTTGCTCCACTCTCTCTACACTCCTGTTCCACTTTTTAATATTAATACTTGTATTAATTATTGTTTAATATTGGGCTCTGAAAATGACATTTTGTCAAAACTAAAAAATTTTAAACTGACATTACCCTATCGTATCTCTCCAATTACAAAAAGATTTAATCAATCAATCAATTATTCAATTAGATTTATATAGCCTAATTTCTCAAAATTCAACTCTAAAACTCGCAAAACAAACAATTACAAAAAAGCACAAAAAACGGATTAAATAAAAAAAGAAAAGAAGAAAAAAATAAAGAAAGACAAAAGCATATAGGAATATTCAATAAATAAAACTATTGAAAATTTTAAATAGCAAACACCTTAAACTACTGGTCTACAGTTCAAAAGTAGCGGCTAACAAAATGTTTGCAAAAAAAAACTTTATATCAGCGTATATACATTCAATACAATATAGCAGTATCAATTTTTTAAATAAATGTGTGTGGCGTCAAATATCATCAAACACTTGAAATTGATTCATGATGATCTTGCGAAATCTGACATTTATCTATCTCAACACCAGATAAAATAAACTTAAAAATAAAATTAAAAAACCCCATTAAACAAAATATATTTCGACAAAACAAACTCTAGAGGAAACGAGTTCTATAGCAAATTTAGATTAAACGATGATAGACGAAATGATAGAAAATTTTAAAATTTATTTGAAAAAGAAGCTTTATTGAATGCAAATGATAATGGCAGATCAGGAAGTTACCTAGCAATTTGACTGATGCAGCATTAGAGATGACCTTATTGGGCACCATCGTTACAGCCAATTTCACAGTTGAAGTGACTCCATGCTTCCATCTCATGTCATACACTCTCACAAATATATTATAGGATTCATCATGCAGTTTAGTTCTTGTGTATAACTGACCGGTCGCGTTGTTTAACCTGTTAATGTTTCACATAAAAATTACAGTCAAATTAGTATAAAGCATTGTTACACTAATATTTTTTCAAAATATTTCATTCGTTATGATTTATAAAATATAAAAATAATAGGATTTTACATCGTTAGAAATAAGCAAATAAAATAAGACAGGTTAAAAACCTAAAAAGTTTATTGTCATCTTCATCAATGAATGTGAATATTTTGTCGTTGATGTCCCAGTCATCTAGATCGTTAGCAAGTACAGTGCCCAAAAAGATCTCTTCAGATTGACCTAACAGCCCCATCATTCATTGAAAAGATAATGATAAAATATTTATTAACAAATGTTGTAGGTGCTATAATCAACTATATGCTGATGATTCTTATATTTATACTTCTTTTCCTCCATCTAATCTCAACTATTTCAGTATCAATACCAGAACTTGTATGGCACCTCTCTCGAAAAGACCTCAAAAGCGCTTACTTTGGTGTACAGTGTTGAAATAATGTCGTTTCAATGTTTTTATGAACAGCCGTCAATCTGTGATGAGACACAACTGTACAGGAAATGAGTTCCAAATTTCACCCGCCATTACAGCAAATTTCCGCCGTCCATATTTTGAGGAACTAAAGGACGGAATAATCAGATCTGCATTTCTATGTCTTTCTTCAATTATACTAGCTCTTTTAAATTTGAATTAATTTGTTTTAATAAATTTAAACGCTCTATTGCTAATTCTATTATCTTACCTGATTCTAAAACTCCTAATTTTCTCACAAGTTTCGTAGTCTAGAAATGCTTTGATTCTATCATGTTTATTTCTTCTCAGATTAATAGTGTTGCTAGAAATACTTACTTTTATCTAAGTAGAATAAAAACAACTTCTGCCTTTTCTTGACGATCCTACTCTTCTCCTTCTTGTAACCTATTTAGTTTTATCTAAGATTGATAATTGTAACTTGCTCTATTATGGTCTTCGTGATTCTACAATCTATCCTTTAAGTAAAGCTTTTAACTCTGCTGCTCGTCTAGTTGCTCGTGCCCCTTTCTTTTCTCACATATCTCCATATCTTGTTCTCTTGCACTGGCTACCTATAAAATATAGAATAATTTTTTAAATTTGCACATCTATGTATAAGTTATCTAAATTATTTCCTAAGTACTTATCAGATATATTAATTGAACATAAACGCCCCGGTTTACGATCGTCTTCTTGTTCTCACTTCTAAACTCGTGTTAAACACGCTTTTGCTAAATCTGCATTTGCTTTTTCTGGCCATTTAACATTTACTCAATACAATTCATTCTTGTAGGATAAGGATTCAAAGTGTTAAAGTGCACTTGATTATAAACGCTAGCTTCAAGTCGCCCCTGAAACAATGAGGCACGGAGCGCTGAACAAAATTTACATAATTTTGCCATCAAATATTGAATGCAAACATTTTTTATTTAACATTCAATCATGTTTTTTACTGTTCATCAAACTTCAACCAACATAGCATAAGAAAGCAAATGATTGACAAAAAACCTTCATATGTGAGGACACGTATTTGTTTGAAACCAGGTGTGTGCATGTTGTCGTTTTCATCCCCAATAATAATGGTGAGTGAGTATGTGGCAGACATAACAGGTGAGCCACTGTCTGAGATAATTATAGGGATGACATAGTTCTTACTCACTTCTCTATCAAATGATGAATTACTAGTTATGATGGCTGATCCCTGCTTCTTTGCACCATCTAAAAATTATATTAACGTATAAGTTTAGATAACACACTATTGAAATGTTACTTTTAGTCAATATTTTATAACATTAAAAGAAATTTCGCTTCTGCTAAATTTTTTACAAAAAAAAAACTAATAAACACTGAAGAATAACTGCAAAAAAACAAACTTGGAGCAAATTTGAACTTGAAAAATTGACATGAAGAAAAACTCCAACAAGGACACCTGCCACTACAAGGTAACCAAAATTTGAATGGCGGTCCGTTGTCAAGAGAATCATTGTCTGATGCTGTGACCTCAACAACAAATTGACCGGGTGGTTTGTTTTCGTAAATAATAGGTAGATACGTAATATTGAGATGTGGTGGATTATCATTCACGTCTTTTAACGTTACATATAATGTAGCATAGCCGGTCAACTGTGGAACACCTGAAAATTATTTGAACACTAATGGAAAAAAATTATCAACGTCGCCGTCATCACTTGTCGAAAACATTATGAATTGTAGCATTGAAGTGAGAGAAAGTCAAACATACCACCTATATATCTAGTTTCTTTCTCAAAAAAGTACCTCTAAATTTAGTTTGTACATTTTTTTTCACCATTTCTAACTGGGTTAGAGCCGGTCCACATTTTTTCCTGTTTTGTAGTTTTTTCACCCACCTTTTTATCTTTACTTTTTGATTATCAATTAATTGTTTTTACTTCAGTTCTTTGTGTATGCATAGTTAACCTTCGCGTCAATGTAATAGTAGTGCGTCCGATATATTCCGAATTTCGATGCCCGTACTCACCGATAAGAAATTTAAAGAAATATATCAGGTGATTACCTTTCATTATTGGCTCTTTATTCTTCAAACACATAGATCAACTATGCATGCACAAAGAGGTAAAATAAAAAACCATCTAATCGATAATCACGGAACAGTAATTACTAGAGAGAAACTCAACAATAATACAAATATACTGTATCGCAACGGCAATCCGTTTCAACTTAAAGTTGCACAAGCAATTTGAATAAACAAAGAGAATAAATATTCAACAGAATGCAGTAATTTTGTTACCGACAAAGAAACTAATAATGAAAAAAAACAAACAAAGAACTGACGCTAAGTGATCTGTTGGTGCTAATAAACTAGAAATGCTGTGTAAATATATATAAGATAAAACTAATACTTGATAACATACTACATTGAAAATGGTGAAGGATTACCAAAAATAGGATAAGATAAAAAATAAATAAAAGAGTAATTTAATACATTGTTTTCTATATAAATAAGTTGAAAAACAATGACAAAAAGACAATAAAAAATATTGACTAATTGATCCAGAAACTGATCAAAGCTGAAATTTTTTAAATTTTTATACAGGCTTATTTTCTATCAAAAACTACGTAAATGAGAGAAAAAAGGTGCAACCTTAGTAATGAATGCTATATTACTGGTGACCTTAAGTAAAGTAATAACATAATATAATTTAATATATTATATTTAATATAAATATAATAATAATATTTGACGTAATGAAACAAAACAATAAAAAATCTAATAATTAATTAGATGAAATTTTAAGTCAAATTACCATTACAAAACATATAAATAAAAGATTATATATTAGAAAATGAATCTTGAGAAACTGTTTTTTAAGCACATCAAAACTTTAAGTCAAAATACCATTACATAAAAATTAAAAATTAAGAAAATGATTCATGGGAAACAAATTTAAAAATTTTTTAACTGTTTTTAAGAACATTCTAGAGTCAATGATTTTTAAATAATTTGGAAAATCATTCCCAAATTTTGGCGCATAAAAAAATATATTCTGGAACTTCGCTTCCTCCTGATGATCTCACTAAAGAAATTGTACAAGTCTGGAGAAAATACACAGACTTGCATAACACCTTTATTTTGACAAAAGTAGTCATATTGTTACCAACTTTCATCACTGCTCTTTGGTCCCAATAGAGGTTTTTCATAACTCTCGTGTTTTTTCCATCAATGTCAAACATTTTCAATATTTCAATAAGCTCTACGTGTTTCGGGCTATCAAATGCTTTGAAGTAATCGACAAAACATATAAACAAGTCTTCATTTCAATTGCTCGTTTACTGATCATTCGTAGCATAAAAATACCGTTTCTTGTGCCATAATTCATAACAAAACCACATTGGACTTTTGAAATTTCGGATCTGATTTTGCTATTTTATCTGGGCCTGGCGCTTTATTTAATTTCATTATGGAAAGAGCAGCACAAACTTTAGATCTAAGTATTTTTGGTCCTTCTACGTCTTTTTTAATAAAGGGCTTTTCACCACAAATATCATCGAAAAGATCGTTAATGTATTCGGTTCATCTGTCAAGTACTTCTCCTTTCTCTAACGCTATCATTCATGGATTGTCTATTTTTAAACTGATTTATTTATATTCAAGCAGAACAATATTTGTTCAAAATATTTGTAAACCAATTTGTAAGCAGCTGCCAAAAATAATTTTAATTTGCCAATCTGTGCGTTGAAATTTTAAATTATAAATTAAATTGAAGTCCTTTTTACTTTACTGGATTTAGCTAGGTTAGAAGGCTTTGCGTGTGTTTTGATCAGCAAAACTTTATCCAACACCGCCCAGAAACCATCTAAAATGTTTAGACATTTCTTTGTTCAAAACGTTCACGTTCTTTGTTCACGTTCGTGTGAATCACCTCCAGAGTAGATAAATTTGCTTTTTTCAAAAATAATGCTATCTGATTTCTTCTATCGAGTTTCGCTCGACCTAGAATGCTGAGATTCATTCGTTTCATTTCTTGTTTCAAGTTCTCAAATTTTCCAGTTTGGTACAGCGTTCTAACGTTCCATGTTGCCACACATATAGGCTCATTCAACGTGTCACTATCATAATGTTTTATAATTGTCAGTGGTTTTCTTGGCAGTCATAATTGTCAGTGGTTTTCTTGGCAAAAGTTGTAAACAGTAGGTTTGCCATTACTTGCTGTAAACTTATTCTACTTTTATGAGATGAGTCATGACAAATAAAATTATATATGGTGAATAAATAATTCAAACTAGTAAATAAAAATGGATAATTCAATGTAAAGTGCGAGAAATTAATGTTTAATAATTAAAATTAAAGATAATCCAAAACTTATAACAACAACAACACACGTTTAGACGACATTTTCCCCGAGATCGAGGGTTGCTGTTTGGCTACCTATGATGAAACCGAAATACCCCTCGACGCCATCCACATCTGTCACTCGCCTCAGTATCACGCAACCCCGCTTTCACCCTGTCCTTCTCCACCTGCTCTCTCCATCCCAATCGCGGACGACCCCTTCCTACCACTCCTTCAACCTCGAACTCCAACGCTCGCCTAATCCCGACCCTTTCAAAACTAATAATAATAAAAATCAAAAATTGTAATTATATAAGAAAATAAACTATAAACTAATATAATAAAATTATAAAATGAACAGAATTGAATATACCTACACGAATATTTAAGCAAATAATAATAATGAAAAAATGAAAAATAAATAATCAAAAACTAGTTTAAAGCAATATACATACAATTTAAACTATGAAAATACGTAAAATATTATTAATTATTTTACATCTAAAAATTAAAGATTCCAATATTAAAAAATAAAATAAGATAAATGAATTGTAATAATAGATGATATTAAAAAAACATTAAACATTCGAATTAAATACGAATATTTTTAAAATAAAAAAAAACCGTCAAAACGATACAACACGGTGCAATGATATAAAAAAAATATAAAGAAATATACAAATATTTATAGAATAAAGTATGAGAAATTAATTTAAATTTAAAAAGAGTTAACTAATAAAAAAATAAATAAAATAATAATTGTAATCTTATTTAATAAATAAGATTATAATTTTTGATTTGAGATTTCGTATGATTACTTATTTGTATGCTCGGAGACAATAAGATTATTCAGCAAACTCAAATTATGGGATTTTCCAACCCGATGAAAACTGTATTTAAAAAAATCCTCAGTTGGTAAACATTTTGACGTATTTAGCCTGGGTGTGTAATGGGTTCGGTGGCGGATCATGACAACTTCTTTGACGGGGGAGCAAAAATTTCAAAATTTTTTCAATTTTTCAATTTTGCCGGGAAATGTCAAGATTGTGGTTGTGTGGCCAAAATTAGGCTAGCGATCTTTTTCTTGCTTATCACTTCGATTTTTCCTTGATTATCTAATTAAAACGGTGCTTTTTTCAGTTCAAAATCTAAATTTTACTGACTTAACAAATACTACTCAGAACGGGAAAAACAATGGCCTTCCCGGCCACTCCTGGGTCCACCACTCTGAATATGTTTGAATGCACTTGTTTATAATTGTTTGCGATAAAATTATATTTTGCTATCTAAAATAATTTTATTATCAAATAATACTAGTAAATTTGTTATACACATTTAATTGTTAAACACTACCTTTAGTGAATTGAATTTTTTTACCAAAGCTTTTGTGGTTTTATATTGCTATTTTATTGATATTAGTTTTTTAGCTTTATAAAATTCTTATGACCGACAGCTCAAACAAATTTTTGTTATTTTATGTTTGCATTACAGAAATAACATTAAAGATTTTCCTCGATCTCAAGATCCAGGTCGCAATACGGCCATCTGTTGGTTTATCCGGTTGCAAGCTCGCTACCAGCTGTAATCGAAAACTTTTTTACGTTTAACCTACAAAGCAACACAGAATATAACAAAAACCTTATATCCTTAATTAACTCTAACTAACAAAAAATAGCAAACTTTTAACGCAAAATTGAATATCTGTAACGAAAATTTGCTCTACCTTTGCATACCAAATATCACTAAAATTCATTATTGAAAGACTAAGAATCAAAATTTATTACTGAAAAATTAAGATTTAAATCTTACAAATATTATTTACTAACCTTGATCAATAGCCATTACACGAAGTTTATGTTCCGCTCTGTTTTCTCTGTCTAGAGACTGTGCAGTGCTCACAAGGCCGGAATCCGATATTTTAAAATTGTTTTGGGGATCAGACAGCGGATCTATTTCATATCTACAAGAACATTTCAAACGCAAAAATAATGCCGCAATAAATCCATAACCATGTATTTAATAATGTTATTCATTTTTTTACTGATATAAATATACAAAAAAGATCGTAACAATGCGTAAATCTTGAATTAAACAGAATAAATTCAAGATAAACAGTCAACCTAAAAAGCCCTCCTTGCCCAGTGTCCAAGTCGTGAACAACAAATCTAAAGAGAGAGGAATCAACAGATATATTTTCAAAAACATTGATTTTGTGTTGAGTAATACTGAACGTCGGTGCATTGTCATTAGCATCTAATATGTTGATCAAAATGTATGCAGTGTCATTATGAAGTGGATTCAGATCATGAACACCAACAGTTAAGTTGAAGTACTTCAGTTTAATTGTCTCAAAATCAATTTCCTATAATTTCAAATAGGAGAAATTAGACATATAAAGCTAACAAATAAGTGAACGAACTCTGATCTTTCAAAAAAATATTTGAAGTATGAAGAAATGTCAAACGCCATGTTTAACATTGAAAAAAGTAATTAAAAATGATATGTTAAACCAACGTTATGAATTTGTATGACGCCAGAATTTGAAACAGCATCAGTGAATATTCTGAAATATTTATGATCTTCCAATTTGACTAACGAATAAATCAGTTTAGCATTTACGCCTACATCATCGTCATATGCAAAGACTGTTAAAACGTTAGTTCCGGTTGGACGACTCTCAAAAATGCTGATCTCGTAAAACTTCTGCTTGAACCTTGGAACCTGGTCATTTATATCTTCAACTAAAACTGTAGCAGTCGCTGTGGCTAATTTTACATAAAAAATTGATCATAGTCATTGCTTTGTATAAGTAAATCAATTTTGCATCTGTTAAATAGTAAATTATTATTTTTATTAACATGCATAAATTCAGGGGCGCTTTGATAAACAATGACTTTTGAAGTTTCCGTAGACCTGGATAAACAAATTCTTTAATCGTTTCCTAAAAAGTTTGATGGTTGGTTATTGATAATGATGGCAGGCAAACCATTCCATACCGAAGAAGAGCTGCATGTAAAACATCTGTTGACAAATAATGAATTGCTGACAGGTTGATGCAACCGAATATATTAATATGAAGACGAATGAAGTTGACGAGTTGATGAACGACGCGGTTTAAGATGATGAAGATATGATGGTTGAGATGTAATAAGTAACTTGTGCGTAAGTATGGCGAGTTTAAATATAATGTGTCGTTGTACTGGTAACCAATGTGGTTGAATAAGTGAATCTGTGCTGGAAGATAAATTAAAAACGAACTGAAATATAGCAACGAAATTTTTTGCAAATTTTAAAAACTTTGTCAGAAAAAATTAATTATTTTATTGAAGGAAAACAAAAAAACTTTAGTTTACAATGGAAAATTTAGTAATTGAAAATTCCACAACATGATGTCGAGTAAACCATAGATATTGTAAACCACAATTTCTATCTTGTTTGACATCTTTGAATTTGTTGAAACGTTTATATTATTTAAATTTTGTAGCAAAATATATTTCAACAAAATTCCTAAATATTTCAATAAATAAAAGTATTGTTGTTGGCCTTTGCATATAAAAGAGATTGATAGGATTTTATTATTAAATTCAGATGACCATTAATCAAATGAAAAAAGTGCAAATTTTACAATGACAATAAATTGAACAAAGAAATGAGTAACAATTTAGTTCACAAAGCCGTCTATAAAACAGAAAGAACCAGTTTAGATGTGATATAAAATTAAGTATTTTCTATCTTTTAATTCTCTTGTCTTAGCTTAGATCAAATTGTGTAACCATTATACATGAGCTAATCGTCATATTCATAATTTTCAGACTGAAGATATTGCTTATACACTAACTCATCGTCTCGTACTACCACGTTAAGATTACTTTAATAATTAAAGTTTAATTCAATGGTCTTCCCTCATACCTTTCAACTTTACTTTATTGTTTACGTTTAACGGGATTGCGGCACCGTTACTTTGTGGTTCTGAAATTGGGTGATTTCTTGTTTTTTGCTTTTGAACAAGTGAGTTTTCTTCTTTTTTATTATAATTATCTTTTACTATATTTCGTTAATATTATTATGTCTTATTCCTAATATATATATATATATATATATATATATATATATATATTCATATATATATATATATATATATATATATATATATATATATATATCCGAACGTTACTAATATATATATATATATATATATATATATATATATATATATTTAGGAACGAGGTTTTCAGAAATGCTAACCCAAAATGCTAACCTAATATATATATATATATATATATATATATATATATATATATATGCTGGTAATAGACCATAATTTTTACACAATTCTATAAATTCTACCGAATGTTTGGCGTTAATATGTTTGTAGTTCGTTTTTTCGATTTTTCTCACTAAAGGTTTTGGTGAACGTTTAGTTTATTAAAATTCAAAATAAACTTATTTTTCGAATTCATGCTGCCATATTTCGATTCCGAGTGAATCATTATCAGTGCTCCTTGGTAATCATTGGTATTTACTAGCATCGTAAATAGTGACAAAGAAGAATATGATGCTATCGATGAAGAAAAGGAGACCAAAGACGATGACCAGCCTGAAATATGGCAGCATGAATTCGAAAAATAAGTTTATTTTGAATTTTAATAAACTAAACGTTCACAAAACCTTTAGTGAGAAAAATCGAAAAAACGAACTACAAACATATTAACGCCAAACATTCGGTAGAATTTATAGAATTGTGTAAAAATTATGGTCTATTACCAATAAAGAAACCTGACACCTAATTCGCATCAAAGTTCAATTTTACAACACCAAAGTTAATTTTTACAACGTCAAAGTTCATCTTGACAAAGTCAATATTTCCCTATATATACAGCAAGGAGCACTGATGATGATTCATTCGAAATCGAAATATGGCCTTATTTGCAGCATGAATTCGAAAAATAAGTTTATTTTGAATTTTAATAAACTAAACGTTCACCAAAAAACTTTAGTGAGAAAAATCTAAAAAACGAACTACAAACGTATTAACGCCAAACATTCGGTAGAATTTATAGAATATTGTAATATATATATATATATATATATATATATATATATATATATATATATATATATATTAGGAAGAAGACCAAGTTCTATACAGTTGTTCAAAAAATCCACCGACGATTCAGCATTAACAAGTTTTATGGTCGATTTTCTAATATTTTGAACTAGTTCTTTACAATTAAGTCTATTTTTTGAACAACTGTATATATATATATATATATATATATATATATATATATATATATATGAGATGGTTCTTGAACAAGATGAGATCAAGCTACAGTGGAGAAAATACTTCAACCGTCTGTTAAACGAAACAAATCCCATCAGTGTTAACTTTGACGCTCCACCCATCGAAGGTCCGATTCCGGACATCACTGTAGAGGAGCTTACAGAAGCTCTGAAAGCTATGAAGGATGGAAAGGCAGCAGGGCTTTCTGGACTCACAAATGACATTATCAAAGCATCTGGCACTGCAGGTATCCAAACGTTACTACAACTTTGCCGTGAAATCTGGAGAAATTGCTCAACGCCGACTGAATGGAACTATTGCATGGTAGTCCCGCTATACAAAGACAAAGGTGATCCATTGAACTGTTCATCATATCGGGGTATACGTCTATTAGAACACTCCCTGAAAATTGTCGAGAAAATCATTGAGAGAAGATTAACAAGTCGTGCATCACAATCGGAAATTATCAATTTGGTTTCCTAGCGGGGAAATCAACAATTGATGCAATTCACACCCTTCGGCAACTGCAAGAGAAGTACCTCGCAAAGCATCAACAACTATCACACATTTTTGTAGACCTTGAAAAAGCATTTGATCGAGTTCCCCGTGAAACAATCAGGTGGAGTCTACGTCGACAACTCATTCCAGAATATCTTGTTCGACTTGTGATGGAAATGTATACGAATACTAAGACTCTCGTCAGCACAACGGTTTGAAACAGAGATGCATTTGACATCGGCGTTGGAGTTCACCAAGGCTCGATTCTCAGTCCACTGTTATTTATAACTGGGATGGAAGAAATCACAAAACCGATACGCACTGGTGACATTTTGAATCTAATATATGCTGATGATATTGTTTTAACAGCCACGTCTGAGCAGAATGCAGCACAGATGTTTGAAGATTGGATCAAGGATTCAAAGTCAACATCAGCAAAACCAAAGCAATGAACACTGGTGAACCCATCCATTCTACAGCTACTGGACGATGGCCCTGTTCAGTTTGTAAAGCTGGTGTAGGTAACAATTCAATCAAGTGTCAGCAGTGTAATCAGTGGTGCCACGGACATTGTTCAAAAATAATTGGTAATTTATCTAAAGTGTCAAGTTTAGTTTGTTCTGTTTGTATCAATCCACAGCAACGAATTCAAAATAGTAATGATTTTGAAGCCATTAACGTAGAGAAAGTCACATTGTTTCAATATCTAGAGGATGTTCTGGATTGTACTGGAACAGCTGAAGCTGCCTTTCGAGCACGCATACGTGCAGCCTGGAATAAATGGCATCTCCTTGCCTCTATATTGATGCGGCGTGACATCCCACTACCACTACGATCAAGACTTTATAAATCTGTGATACGTCCGATGTTGTTATATAGTGCAGAAACATGGTCAATGACAACCAAACTGGAACAATAACTTCAACGAACCGACATGAAAATGCTCCGATGGATGCAACAAATTAGTCTGAAGGACCACATCAAATCTACCGAAATCCTGCGTCGTGCTGGTTTAGATGATATAAAGGACGAATGCCGGCAACACTGTCTGCAGTGGTTTGGTCATGTCAAACAAAGTGGAAACAGTGCCATAACTTCTCTTGCAGATGTTGAAGTACCTGGCACACGTCCCAAAGGCCGTCCAAAGAAGTCCTTGTCGCAAACATTCGAGCAAGACATGAAAGCTCTAAATTTAAATGATATGGATACAACTGATCGTCTAATTTGGCGCAAAAATTGATGACAAAGAAAACAACGTCCTAATTCGGGGAACCGGGTCTCTGGACGCAAATCGAAGATTGATTGATGTATACATATATAATATTTCCATGAATAAGATATATAATATGGTCTTATTCTAGAGACTTTCTCTTAAGCCTTTACTTTAATTTTAGGGTTAATAATAATAGTTGCAATAAATCTAACTCTAATATAACTAACAAGAAAATAAATATAATTAGTAACAGTAATAATAGCAAGCATATAAAATATAAATTAAATTATATTATAATGTAATTAATACTAATAACAAAAATAATAATTCTATTAATTTAAATAATATAACTAGATATAAAAATAACACAATTCAACCTACTTCTACATTTTCACTCTTTAATATTAGCATAAAATCTATAAATAAAAAATCACTTTATATTCAGCAAATAATCTCTTCCTCTTTACCTGAATTTTTTGTCTTATTGAAATTTCCCTCTCTTATTCTTGCTACTCATGGTGGTTACAGCTTTTTTGAACTTTCTAGACCTCCAAAACATCCTCTCTCTTCTTCTCATTCTTCTTATGGGGGTGTCTGTCAATTCTATAAATCTATATTTACTGCTTCCATCAATACTTTTTTAACTTTTCTTTTTTTGAATGGCTTGTTGTATTTTTTAAGTCTTCTTCTTTATCTTTTTATATTGCCGTAATTTATCAACCTACTTCTTCTTCTTTCTCTATATTTTTCGATGAATTTTACTTGTTCGCTGAATCTCTCTACTCTTTTTAATTCCTTTCTATATCTCCGGTGACTTCAACTTGCACTTCATTAATTTACCTTGATCTTATTTTCATAGATTTAATAATATTTTGTCTTCTTTTAACTTAACTCAATATTGTTCTTTTCCTTCTCATACTTCTGGTAACACTATTGATTTAATTATAGCTTCGTCTTATTCTAAGCTTATCAATATCTCTGCTAGCTCTGTTCATTATTCTGATCACCTCCTTATTGAATCTGTATTTTCTATAGATTTTCTTCCTTTTAACTCATCTATGTCTATTTCTAAAAAAAGCTGGTTATCTCTCAATAAAGATATTTTCTTCAATCTTTTAAACTATTTTTGATACTTCCTTATTATCTGATGTTGATGAATTTGTCTATGCTTTTAATATCTATATTTGTTCTATTCTTGATAAGCTTATTTCTCATAAATTTTTTACTTATAGGCTCTATTTTTGTAAGGCTCCTTTGATTCGACTATGCTTGTGTATTAGCTAAAAAAATGTTAAAAGACTGGAGAAAGTCTATAGATTAAACCCATTTAACTTTCTTTACTCTAAGAATCTGAATTAATTAATTATAAATATCTACTATTCTCTTCTAAACACTCTACTTTTCTTAGAAATTCTATAATATCTGCTTCAACATCTAAAAATAGGGGGTCTGTTCTATCTAAACTTCTTCATAAGAAATCCTTTCACCATTTTTTTCTGCCCAACAGTATCATGACTTTTTTGTAAATAAAATTTATTCTTTAAGAACATCTAATTCTCATTCTAATCTTTATAACTTCACTAAACTTACAACTGAATCTTTTTCTATATCTACTTCTATAAATCTTCTAGAACTTACTAAAATTATTAATTCTATGTCATCTACAACAGGTTCTTTAGATCTACTTCCTTTTAATTTAGTTAAAAAATTGTTTTCAATATTTTATCTTATCATTCTCAAATTAGATAATTTATCTTTTTCCATCTCCGAATTTTCTTCTTCTCATAAGAATTCTATTGTTATTCCTAATCTTAAAAAGTCATGTTTATATTCTTCATTATTATAATTATACCCTTGTTACTAATATTTTTTTAATCTCTAAAATAATAGAAAAAGTAGTTTATAATCAATTATCATTTTATTTAAACTTCTTACTACCTGTATCTCAATCTGGTTTTAAACCTGCTCACAGTACTGAAACAATCTTACTAAAAATACATAATGATATCCTTCTCTCTTGTGACAATAGTAATCTTACTCTTATTTTTGACTTCTGCTTTTGATACTGTTGATCCTAATATTTTCTTGAGACTGCTAGATAATTTTTTTAATATTATTAATTCTTGTCTATCTTGGTTATTTCTTATCTCTGTAATCGTTTTTCTTCTGTTGTTTTTAATAATTTTACTTCCAACTCCCCTACCCTTATTTTTGGAGTATTTCAGGGTTCTATCATTGGCCCTCTTCTATTTATGCTCTACACTTCTGAACTACCTCGTATTATTAATAATTTTCCTATCGCTAGTTAACTATATGCGGACGATTCTTATATTTATACTTCTTTTTCTCCATCTAATTTCAATAGTGTTCTTCATAATCTATTTCTATGCCTTTCTTCAATTATCGCTTGGTCTGACTCTCTTCTAAATTTGAACTAATTTGTTTTAATAAATCTTAACGCTCTATTGCTATTCCTTTTATTATCTTACCTGAATCTGAAACTCTTGATGTTTCTCACTAATTTCGTAGTCTAAGCTTTATCTTTGATTCTAGCATGTCTTTTTCTTCTCATAACGTTGCTAGAAGTTCCTACTTTGATCTTAGTAGAATAATAAACTTACCTTTTCTTGACGATTCTCTATTCTTTTTCTTGTTATTTCTTTAGTTTTAACTAAGATTGATTATTGTATCTCTCTCTACTATGGTCTTCCTGATTCTACACTCTATCCTCTAAGTAAGCTTTTAACTCTGCTGCTCGTCTAGTGGCTCGTGTCCCTTTCTTGTTTTATATATCTCCACATATTTTGTTTTCTTGCACTGGCTACTTATAAAAAATAAAATAATTTTTAAAATTTGCACATTTATGTATAAGTCTCAATCTAAATTATTTCCTAAGCACTTATCAGATATATTAATTTAACCAAAACTTACGATCGTCTTCTTGTTCTCATTTCTTTTTAACTTGCGTTAAACACTCTTTTGCTAAATCTGCATTTGCTTTTCTGGCCCTTCTCTCTGAAACTCTCTATCTCCCTCTTTGACTACTTCTCTATCACTTACAAAATTCAAATCGGATCTCAAGACCCAACTGTTTGCAAACTTCATTAAAAAACGCTGTTTGACATCGCGGAAATAGCGCTTTATAAACTATTTGATTGATTGATTGATTGATTGATTGATTGGTTGGTTGGTTGATTGATTGATTGATTGATTGAAAGAGCTCAAAATAGAATTGCAAAAGTTCTAAATATCAGTAATTTATCTTCCACACAGATTCACTCATTCAACTACATTGGTTACCAGTACGTCAACGCATTAGATTTAAACTCGCCGTCCTCACATAAAAGTTACTTCATACATCTCATTCATCATATCTTCATCAACTTATATCGCTTCTTTCATCAACTTGTCAACTTCGTTCGTCTTCATATACTCAACTGCATCAACCTGTCAACAATTCATCAGTTGTTAACAAATGTTTTACGTACAGCTCTTCTTCCATATGAAATGGTTTGCCCGCCATTATTCGTCAACAATCAACCATCAAACTTTTCAGGTAACGATTAAAGCACTTTTCGTTTATCCAAGCCAACGGAAACGTCAAAAGTCATTGATTATCCAAGCGCCCCCCGAAGCTATGCATAGCACGCGATATAAATTAATAATAATGATAAGTATTAATTATATGGAAAAAGTAAAAAATAAAGGGAGAAATTAATGTTAATAGCTAAATTAATGTATAGATGAGATAAATATGTTAATGTGTAATTATGTAAATTTTTGGCAGATGTATAAGTATAAAAGTATGTGACTTAACGAGCGAATGAGTCTTAATAAATGAAATATTTATTTATTATTGCATACGAACAGATCTAACAATAATATAAAATAAGTTTAGTACAATTAAAGTGTATGTAGATAAGGCATTTTTTGAATAATAATGAATAAGTTTAGTACAATTAAAGTGTATGTAGATAAGGCATTTTTTGAAACAGAGAAAAAAAAGAATGAGAGAAAAAAATAGACGAATAAATTAGATTGAAATAGTGATGGATTGAGGGTATCTAGGGATGAAAGCTTTATTTTGTAGTAATGAGAAAGGGATAAGATGATGAGATCATATTTGTTTGTTGTGCTTTGATTGGTGGTAATTAAAGATGAATGACAAATACTGCAGAGTGATGATTGTAGTTGTTGCTTTCTGGCAAAATTAGACTGAAAAGTAGTAAGACATTGGATATAAAAAATGATTAGGGTTTCAGAGACATCAAAAAGTTACAATAAATTACAATATAACAATACTATGTAAATTGATATTTAAATGATAAAACGCCACACTTACTAGATAATGATGGCATTCCCTTATCAGAAGCCACGACAATAAATTTAAACATAGAAATCTTTTCCCTATCTAAATCATGAACCATCGATGTGATGAGACCTTATATTAGATGAAATAACAAATAAACGTTAAATTTAGCATTTATATGTACGTTTATAAGACACATTGAATCGTCGTTATCATCCTATTTTTCTTAATATTTATTTATTCATTAATTATAAAACAGAATTTTCGTTCCATAGTTTGCCATTAGATATCTTTCAATAACAGGTGAAGTCTAAATTTTTTCTTTCGAAAATCACATAGATAATTATATCGGTTTCGGAGGAAAATATAAATATATGCTGGTAGAAGACCAAATTCTTGACAATGTGTAATAAATTTCACCGATTAATTAGTGTTTATCAAATTATATTTGAATCTTTCAATTTGTCTTAGTAAATTTTTATCGGCAAAATTAAGTTTGTTCAAAATTGAAACTTTGTTTCTATAAACAATCATTTTATTAAAATTATTGTAGATGGATCTATTTCGACGTTGAACGGTACGGTCATCGCCAGTGTATTATTTCTTGATTTAGAATTATAGTTTTAATATTATTAAAAATATATACAAATAAATTCAAAAAAGGAACATGAAATTGTAATAAAAAATTTTAACAACGAAAAACATGAAAAATTTTAAAAATTTGAACGATAGTCAACAACAGCGTCAAAACTTTGAGGCGCGAAATTAATTGAATTTATTATTATTGTTATCGTACTATTGATATTATTATCATCATCTCCATTGCTCTTCAACCTGTAATTCGACCCTTTAATAAAAAAAAACTAGAAAAAACCGAGTTTCAACAATAAGGTTACATATGGGGCCCCACAGCAAGCCTTAAAACAAGAGCATGGTTACAATTTGCAGACGACAAAGCAATAATTGCCAACAACACTGAAAGTGTACAGAAGCTTATCGATGTAAAGTGGTTTTGGTGCAACGCAACCGGCATGAAATTAAAAATAAACAAATGTTCAACATTCGGCATAAAGAAAAAAATGGTGCGTATGAGCAACTTCTTCCGATGCTGACGTTCGATGACAAGCCAATTCCACAGGTCGACATAGGGAAGCATTTTGTTTATCTGAGCGGAATCTACGCTTTTGAAGGCAACAACAGTAAGTAGGCGAAAGACCAGTTGATTGGTAAATTGAAAAATCTTTTGTCTGTGATAAACAGTCTGGACACGACGGCAAACTGGAAACTACGGCAAACTGGAAACTACAAATTCTACGAAGTTATGCGCCGTCACAATTGGCATTTGAGCTGCGAACGTACGACTTTTTCTTGACCTAGATAGGCAACTGCCTTGACTCCCTCATTGTTGAAACGGTGAGATCATGGCTATCATTGCCAATCAGCATCTGTGTGACGGAGTGCTTATCGCTTCCTTGCAAACTGGGAGGTTTGAATATAGGTCTCCCTAACACTATACAGAATCTTTGCCGATCAAACTACGCAATTATTTGAAGTGTTTGTAAACCGAATCGCTCAGCAATTACATCAAAATTGACAACCAATTTCCTGATTTGAGCAACATCAAACCGACGCTCAAAGCGCTAATGCTGCGACAACAAAGTGCAGAATTTAAACGGCTGACTTTACTTCGTTGTCAGGGTACAACAATCAGGGCAAATTAGTAGTCAAATTTTTGTGGCTCGGACTGCACTGGTCGCGGTAAATTACTAGCCTTTCAGTGGTTCTTCTTAGATTTGTCAAAAAAAGTTTGTCAAAATGCCGACAAATACAAATCTGTGCAGATGGGGAAAGTGTTCTATCAGCATATATATATATATATATATATATATATATATATATATATATATATATATATATATATATATATATATATATATATATATATATATATATATATATATATATATATATATATATATATATATATATATATATATATATATATATATATATATATATATATATATATATATATATATATATATATATATATATA
>NW_008704704.1:1219765-1238738 GCF_000326865.2 Helobdella robusta | reverse complement strand
TTTTATTGTTTTTTAAAAATTTTTATTAAGTAAATTTGCAAATAGCTATTTCGAGTTATAGATAACTCATCTTCAGTGCATTATATATAAGGTATGTAAGATATTTGATAAGAAGGAACAAGTAATTATTAATTTATATAAATTATTTAATTAAAACAGAAAACCAATAAAATAAATTTATTAACATTAAACAATATAAAACGCGATTTTTAAAATTTTAACGTCAAGATTGTTTATATTATGGTTGTTAAGGTAAATATCAACGCTCAGCCGAGAATTAATTTATTTAATTAACTACATATTATTAATATTATTTTTACAATATTTAAAAACGTTATTATTATTATTATTGTTAACGTTATTATAACCAACGCCACAACTCACAGCGCAAATATCACTAGCAAATGGAACATCATCACAAAAAGCAAGAAGAACCACAGCGATTATAATAATAATAATAACGTTAACAATAATAATAATAATAATAACGTTTTTAAATATTGTAAAAATAATATTAATAATATGTAGTTAATTAAATAAATTAATTCGCGCTTCTTACATTTATATTTTTAACCATAAATTTAATTTGTACATGTTTTGCATTGTTTTCACTAACAAAGGTTTCTCGTTATTTTCTTAATAATTTTATTACACATACATTTAATATGCATTCTAATTTTATAAAAATATTTCATGCTATTCTTATTTTCATAGGCTCTGAAGATGGACTTCCCGAAACAGCGCTGTTAGCCTTACCACCTTACCATGTCTATTGTTTTAAATAAATACGAGTTTAATAAATTCAGACTTGTTGAGTGTTCATTAAAGAAAGTCATTAATGCAAAATGGGCATATATCTTCAATAATGTTTATATATATATAATTTGGTATGAGGTATATATATATATATATATATATATATAAATATAATTTGGTATGAGGTTCTCAGATAAACATGTACGGTTGAAGATTACACTCCATTTTGCAGTTAGAAGTTTTTTAAATAAAATTTCAACAACACGAAGCTGTTTTGTTTCAACTTTATTAAACTGTGAAGTTTGGCTGACGGCCCTTTGCCACACCGTGATGTGGAAACATATATTGGATACACACGTACAACACTTCGCAGACGCCTTACCATGCACGTACAGCAAGGCGCTATCAAGGATCACTTCAATAAGCAGCACAACATTCCAGTTACTCGAAAAATTCTTGATAATAACACTAGCATACTTTGTAATGAACGTCGTCCCTCAAGACTCAAAATAAAAGAAGCTATTCTCATCCTCAATAATAAACCAACAATCAACATGCAGTCAGACAATTTCGCCCACGTCTTACAACTTTTTACTCAATATCGCGACGTTGTACTGCCTCAATTGCCAAACGTCATCAATAGACAGCAACTACACACCAAATATAAATACGAATATAACACACAAGAACGCACCATTAACAACAATCCGTTTGTCTCTTCACGCCATAAAACTCAAACAATTTGTTCACTAACTTCATTATTTGCCACGGCTTAATATTTCTTTATACATATTTATTGCTAAATAATATTATATCTAATTGTTAAATATCTAATAATTCTTCAATAAATTGTCATATCATTAAATATTATTATCGACTTCCCATAATTTCTGCATTACTTCTTGTGACTATGCTAACTTTCTACACATCAGCTACGATAATACACAAACAATTTTATTCATAATTTTTCTTTTAAATTTATTCGTTTATTTTATTTTCAACAATATAATGAGTTAATTTTAAAATATAGTGTGTTATTCATTTATTTATTCATTTTAATATCTAATATTCTACTTTCTATTTCTTATAATTTATATTATTAACTCCTCATTTGGTTTTACAATCTAGGCTACGACGATGGCATTAGCCGAAACGGCCGTCAGCCAAACTTCACAGTTTAATAAAGTTGAAACAAAACAGCTTCGTGTTGTTGAAATTTTATTTAAAAAACTTCTAACTGCAAAATGGGGTGTAATCTTCAACCGTATATATATATATATATATATATATATTAGGGATGCACCGGATTCAGGTTTTTCAAATCCGGCCGGGGCCGGACTTGGCCGGATTTAAAATTTAAAAACCGGCCGGGGCCGGATTTTAGTTACCATTTTCCATACGTTAGAAAAAATACTTACATTTACGGTTATCTACATGTTGAACATCAAAAAATAACACCAAGCAAATAGTTATTTAATTCAAATATATGAATAAGTTGTGTGATACGCCAAATTCTGTACACAAAGATCAGCTTATAATTTATGCATATTTGCATAACCCAAGTTAAAGCACAAAGAAAATTGTCCAGCTTACCACACAATTAGTGATGTTTGTAATTATGTGTCAAGTATACCTAGCCTAACCTTTAACATACCATGTTCTTAAATTATGTGCTTATGTATCTCTCTCTCTCTCTAAATATATATATATATATAAAGATATATATATATATATTATGTAGCTATATGATCCGTCATGTGCAATTATCAATATATAGTATATACACGTGCACAAGTTCTTTTACACAAAGATCAGCTTACAGTTTATGCATAACCCATGTTATAGCATAAAGAAAATTGTCCAGATTACCTCACAATTAGTGATGTTGTTATTATGTGTCATGTATACCTTTAGCTTAGCCTTAGCCTTTAACTTATTGACATAAAATTAATTGAATTCAATAAAATTTTTTTTTCTATTTATAAAATTTTTAAAATAGATAGACGCTTAAATCCGGCCACCAAATCCGGCCGGGGCCGGATTCGACCGGATTTAAAAAAAAGCCGGATTTTAGCCGGGGCCGAACTTCGGTGCATCCCATATATATATATATATATATATATAATCTCTTACTTTTTGTATCTTCTTTTGCTAACTTTTTCAAAGACAAAATAAATTCTATTCATCAATCTATTGCTACAGCAATTGCTTGTTTTTACATTCCTTCTTCAAACCTTAGACCTTTTTCTTCCTCTTTTTTTCTACTTTTTCAGCTGTTACCTCAGAAGAAGTTCTGAAGCTCATCAACTCTTTGTCCAACAAAATCTCTCACTTGACATTATTCTAGTTCTTATTCTTAAAAAATTTTTTTTTTTTTTTGCTCCATTACTTTCTATGCTCTGCAATCTTTCTCTAGAAAATAACATTTTCCCAACTTCTTTTAAGATAGCTCAAATTCTACCGTAACTGAAAAAACTGAAAAAAAATCTAACCTTGATCCATCTGATCTTTCTAATTATCGTCCTATTTTCAACCTTTCAACCTTTTATAAATTACTTGAAAGCAATGTCTTGAACAGGATTCTCACTCACATTATTTAAATCTCTTAATTTTCTCTTTTTCAATCCGCTTACAAAAATAGCCCTCCTTCAAGTTCACGACCAACTTTCTAAAATATGTAGAAACTAAAATTGTGCTGTCATGGTCAGCCTGGATCTTTCAACAGCTTTTGATACCATTAATATGGCATATGGCAGAATATGGCATCACGGGATCTGCTTTATCCTGGTTTCAACCTTATCTATCAAATCGTTCTCAATAGATTAAACTAGGTTTCCACTCTTTTTCTAGCTTCACCTTATCTACTGGAGTTCCCCAAGGGTCTGTCTTTGGTCCCATTCTTTTCACTACTTATACCTCTCTTATTTCTAATATCATTAAAACTTTTGGCTTACTCTTTCATCAATACACAGACGACACATGTGTAATAGCTAAACTTCCCACCTCTAATCATATATCTCAGCTTGATAATTTAATTGCATTTACTATGGCCATAAACGATTGCCATTTATCAAAATTTCTTCAGCTAAATACCCACAAATCTGAAGTAATTTTTCTTGGCACTCCGCAAGAGCTTATTCCAGCAAATGTTCCTCCATCACACGTTTTATTGGCTGATTCTTCTTTATCTTCAACTTCTAAACTTAAATCTTTAGGCTTAACTTTTGACTTTTCTCTATCTTTTAATTCTCATGTCTTAGCTTTGATCAAATCTTGTAACTATTATACGTGGACTATTCGTCATATTCGTAATTTTCACATTGAAGGTATTGTTTCCGCACTGGCTCGTTGTCTCGTACTATCACATTTAGATTGTTGTAATTCTTTTCTCTACGGTCTTCCTTACTACCTCTTAACTTTACTTCAAAGAGCTCAAAATAGAGTTGCAAAAGTTGTTTTAAATATCAATAATTTATCTTCCAGCCATCTAATATATTTGTTCAAATGGTAAGTGTGGGCACCATAATTTCAAATATATTGGTATGACGATGACCAAATTATCGAGAAGACTCACGATGCACGTACAAACTGGCGCTATGAAGAATGACATGAAAGAGAAACACAAAACTAAAATTACTAGACAAATCTTGGACCACAATGTTAAAACCTTACATTACAATAACAACCATCAAAATTTACGACTAGCTGAATTAATACTCATAGAACAACGACATCCAATAATAAATATTCAACAACGGGTAATTGGAATTTTTCCTACTAATAAATTTAAAAACAGAGGAATCATCGATAATGAAAACAAGTAAAAGTGTTATATTTAACAAAGTTGAAGATTGTAAAACTAATGAAATAAGCGTTAAGTATTCACTTTAATCAAAGAAGGAATCAACAAAGTAGAGTAGAGGCACAGTATATATATATATTTGAACATCTGGGCACATACACAGCTTATCAATTTGAACACCGAAGATAGTATAGGAATACCGAAAAAAGCCTTTCTCTTCTAGCATAAAATAAACAAACATTTTGGTTTAGAACTGAAAAAACTTGAAAATTATATATATATATATATACTGTGTAATTTTAGAAACACAAAATTGTTCTTTTTGAATAACTTCATTATATATATATATATATATATATATATATATATATAAATAATTAAAAGATTTATGTAGTTCAGATTTATTTAGTTAAAATTCAAAAGCGCCATCAAGATATAAAATAACACAAAATTAAACATAAGATTAAACATGTCCTCACTAAAATAAAGTTAAACGTAGAAATAATTGTCTGGCTGCAAAATCTGTAACAATAAATAATGAGGGAAAAAAGATTGTTGTAACAAATGAATGTGAAAAAGCAAATGTTTTGGATGATTTTTTACCACTGTTTATAGTACTAGTAAGGAGGATAATGATTGCATACATGAAACTATTTTGTGTGAAGAAACAATTAACTTAATGAATGTGATTGATTTTGAACCACATGTAGTTTTCAATAAACTGAAATTGTTAGATGTATGTAAATCGTCTGGACCAGATAACATTAGTGCAAAGATATTGTTTGAATGTAAAGAATCTATTTATGATTACTTAAGTTCATTATTTAATAGGTCTTTTGAATGGGGAGTCATACCTAATGTATAGAAAGAAAGTATTGTTACAGCCATTTATAAAAAAGGAGATTAAAAGGAAGCTAAAAATTATAGGCCTGTTGCACTGACATGCATAACATGTAAATTGATGGAGTCTATAATAAAGGATGCTTTAATGTCACATTTGATTGAAAGTGGTTTGCTGAATACAAAACAGTTTGGGTTTGTCAAGAGAAAATCAGCTGTTCTGCAGTTGTATAAATTGATGAATGAATGGTCTAGGGCTGTGGATAAAGGTTATGGGATTAATGCAGTATATACTGATTTTGAAAAGGCATTTGATAGAGTGTCACATAGTAAATTAATGGTTAAGTTGAACAAATGTGGGTTGAATAACAAATTGGTTGCTTGGGTTTATAATTATTTGAATGGAAGAACATTTCGTGTGAGAGTGAATGATGATATGTCAAGATATTGTGAGGTAAAGAGTGGAGTTCCACAGGGTAGTGTGCTTGGGCCAATTTTGTTTTTAATGTATGTTAATGATTTATTTGATTTGTTTCAGGATGTAAATGGTGTTGCGATGTATATGTATGCAGATGATGCAAAGTTATTTAAAATTATGAACTCAGATAGGGATAGTGTGGTATTGCAGAGGGGATTGAATGATTTGAATGAGTGGCGTGTGCAGAATGATGTGAAATTGAATAAAGAAAAATGTATTGTGATGAAGTTTTGTTCTGTATCAGATAATAATTATGATTATAAAATAAGCTCGCACCCATTACTTTATGTTGATAAAATTAAAGACTTTGGTGTTATTTTTGATACATCTTTGAAATTTATTGAGCATATACATTGCAATGTTAAGAAGGCATTTTCATTGTTGGGTTTAATAAACAGAAATTTTAAAGATATTGATAAAAATGTTTTTATGTTATTATATAAATCCTTAGTTAGATCTCAGCTGGAGTACGCAGCAAGTGTGTGGTCACCATGGACAATACATGAAACAGAAGCGATCGAAAAGGTTCAGGAAAGGGCAACAAAGATGATCAACGAATGTGAGGAAATGAAATATGAAGACCGATTAAGATTTTTACAACTGCCAACACTAAAATACAGACGAATACGAGGTGATTTGATAACGATGTTTCACATGTTGAATGAAAAGGAGCAACGAAGCTTGCCGGAAATATTGAGAGCCACCAGACGAACAAGAGGACAGGAGATGAGGCTAACAGCACTGACATTCCATACGAACTTAAGAAAAAATTATTTTGTTAATACAACTATTAATATTTGGAATAATTTGAATGAAGATGTTGTTAATTGCAGTGATTTGAATGAGTTTTAAAAAAAGTTGGATGATTTTCTTATGAATGCTAAATTTAAATACGATTGGAGAGCGGAGTTGAAGGATGACTATTCGTGAATGCTGTTTATAGATTTTGGATGATGGTATAAATGTTTGTTTTGACATGATTGTCTTTAAGAGAGGACGATATATACGAATGGTTGAAATGAGAATTTTTATGAAGAAATGTTTGCATACATAGATATAGTTGAATTAATAATAGAAGTTATTCTCTTATATTTGTGTTTATATTTTTTTTGATCTTTATGTATGAACAGAACATATTAACATATATTCATGTACATTGTTTATGTGTTAAAATTTTATAGTTAATTTTGTGTCGCGGGCATAGGAATATTTTGTCTTCGCCCATGTTTTTTCTCATAATAATAATAATAATTCAACACAATTACAAAAAAACACTATAGAACAATTCAAAAATTAAGATATCACTGTAACGAAAAAAATATTTGAGTTTCTTTCTGAAGCATGTCATGGTCAACCCAATGTCCCTGAGCGAAGCCGGCAGACCACCATTCCAGATAGTCGGTCCTGAAACCGCAAAGCTTCGTGAACCAATAAACAAATTTGTAGCAGGAACTATCAACCGATTCATATCAAATGATCATAGATTAATTCCGGTCGGACGTGGCAAATCACTGTTGATCTTATCCTGCAGATACTTTTGAGTACTACCTCTGAGTACCTTATACATCAAAATAGAAATTTTGTAAATTATTCTCTTATCAACAGTTAGCCAGTGCAAATCTTTAAGTATAGGTGTCACATGATCATCCCATCGACCGCCAACCAAAACCCTAGCCGCACCACTTGCAAAGACTGCAATACACGGATGGACTTGTCCGGCAATCCATAATACAGTATCTGTTTAGCAACCAACCGTTTAATAAACTTAGAGGTAAAACAGAGATTAGAAACCGGTCTGTAGCTGCTGATTTCACCAGGATCGAGATTATTTTTCTTCAAAAGAGGACGCACAATTGCATGTTTACACCCCACAGGAAATTGACCAGTTTTCAAAGACAGATTAACCAAACTTGTCAAAAAATCCAAAAACTGATTAGCAGACAACAAATTAGTATCAACATCAATTCATTTCTACTCCTGCAAAGAATTTTATCAATCCCCCTCCATTGATTTTTTGGATTACCCTTGTTTTCATCAACAATTCCGATCCAGTACAATTGGCGTTTACTAGCAAAAAGATTATATTGCTTTTTTAGGGCAGATTTCCATTCCTCACGATGAGTGGTTTTCAAACTTTTCCTAAACACTCTGTCTTTTCTTCTACAAACATGCTTCATTCGAATACATTCGTCATCAAACCATGGTGCTACCCGATCCTGTCTAGCCGAAATAGTGCGGAATGGAGCAATTAAATCAACAATTTTTATTGACTCATCAACAAAAAGTTGGAATTCTGTATCAACATTGTCGCTCGTACACGGCCTTGAAATTGGAGATTTAAGAAACACATTGATGAACTCATCGTCTTTCATTCGACTCCATCATCTGAACGTCTTCCACTTACGGCGAGTGCAAGTACGGGTACTTGACAGACTTACCTGAACCAGACCATGATCTGAATATACCCCACTTGGAAAGACCACACAGTCCAGTGAGGTGACCGCTAAGTCCAGCGTACCTCCCAGAGAATGAGTAGGTTCACCAACATAATTCATTAAATGATAATTTTCAAAAATTTCCCTTAGGGCTACAGCATGAAGATCATTATCCCTTTCTATATGAATGTTAAAGTCACCAGCCAATACAATTCTAGAACTGAATACAATTACATTGCCCAAGATAAGTATTAATTCACTGAAAAATAGCGCCAACAATTGCGCAGAACCTGGTCTGTATATGGCAAGTATTATAAAATCTTGACTTTCGTGGATCAATCTGACTGCCAAAACCTCAAACGTCGTAACAACAGGCATTTCCATCCTTTTGTATCTAAAAATCGGACCAAAAAAAATTATTAAGCCTCCATGAGAAGGATCATTGACTCTCACAGCATCCAAAAATCGATAACCGGGAGGCATAGATAATCCCACAGAAAGGTTGTCAGATGATCCATGCCACGTCTCCGTTACCACAAATATGTCCAAGCCTCCGGCAATCAAACTTCATTTTTATTGACCTGATATTTAATAAACTCAATTTCAGTTTAATTACATTAACATCATTACAACCCATTACAAGACCACCAAAACCAACCTCACCACCACAAACCACACCACTCTCAGCCTTTCCATTATCACCTAATTTAACACCACCATAATCATCCAAATCACCGAAACCTGTTTTACTTCCGCCAACCGCACCACCAATAGCACCAACAGACTCATTATCAGCTATCTTCCACCTAACTGAAACTTCATAATCTTCCAACGTCTAGGGTCGCCTCTCACCCTGAATAAAAAATCATCGTTAATTGCCTGAAGTGATTTGGCCTTTGCAATAAGCTTTTTCTATTCATCTCTTTGATCTCTGGTCAAATCATGGCCAATACTAATATGACCAAACTCATCATTTAACAATTTTAACCTAAAAAGGTTTTTCATTACAAGATTTTTAACTCCAACATTTATCATCCTGATTAAAATTGGTCTGATTGATCCTTCAGTCTTTTTCCCCAATCTAATTATTTTAACAACACCATTATCACCAATGGTATAATGTCAACTGACGCAATATCTGTAAAACTTGTTTTTTATAATTATTTTTTTCAGGAAGTCTAAATAACATGAGGTTGGGTTCTCTTTCCCTGACATCGTTGACCTGAACCAGGGTTTTCTTCATTTCAATACTAACATCATCAATGCCTCTCTTAACAACCCCAGCAAAAGTCGAATACATATTTTTATTAAACATTTGCATCTTCTCTTCAAAAACCGTGGTTGTACAATCAAGATTGTTCAGCCTCGATTCATTTGAATCCATCACAGCTTTCATGGCCACCATTTAAGCTCTGATCGAATTATTCAAAACGCTCAAGTTATCAACTTTACTTAACACCTCCTTTGTTAATGTGAGCAGTGATACGTTAATGTTGACTTTGAGACACGTATCACAAGACCATTTAAAATTTACATGATTTTGAAAGAAAGTATAAACATCGTCAGGCAACTCGCAATTTGACGTACACTCGCATTGTAAACATTGCAATTTTCTCAACGACTGTGATACGTCTTTCTTAACTTTCGCACGTGTATTTATGGAAATAGTATCCATTATAACATGCAGCAATAATGTATACTTATAATGTACACTTTAACGTCTAATAATAAATCAACAAGGAGTGGACTCACCCAAAAAACAACTTAAATATTAGCCTTTTTATATAAATATATTAAACTTAAATTAAAAAATTAAATCTAAATTAATTAATTCAAAATTCTTTAATGAAAAATAAAATATAATAATACTTCTCTTACTTTTATCTTTTAAATAAATCCCAATTCAACTATATAACATCAAAATTAATACCAAAATTCAAGAAAAATACAGAGCAATTTAAATGCGTCATTATATATATATATATATATATATATATATATATATATTTAGGAACGAGGTTTTCATTAATACATATTTTGTTAAATTTTTGTTAACTACGCTGTGTTGAGTCTATAATAAAAAAGTTGATAAATGCAAAATGGGCAAATAAATTTAACAAAATATATATATATATATATATATATATATATATATATATGTATGATCCAAAAAAAAACATTTTTTTTATATATGTAACCTGGAATGAAGATCAATATATAAGCTGATTTTATAGAATTAGAGTTAAATAGTTAGAACGTCTAGCTTTGCATTGCCGTTACAAAAACATCGGTCGGTGAGTTAGCTCAGTCGAGAATTGGGCTATGTTTCGCGCTGTTATTACGCGATGGCCTGGTTTGAATACTGTCTGTCCAAAACTACAAAAACGCCATTCGCGAATAATGAAGCTTTTGTGGTCCAAAAGTTTAATTATACGTGTAATGCATTTGTCAGGGCTTCATTATAAAAATTATTGGTCTTTCATACGCTCAAGCGTTTGCGTTGTTTTGCATGAAAGCAAATAGTTGAATATTAAAATATTGCGTTTGAATACTGTATATTGCGCTATATAAATTAAAGATAAGGATTGATCTAATATTTGAATTGTATTTATTGAACCCTAAGAATAATTTTGAAAACAATAATTGGTTTTAAACCCGTATGATGATGGATCCTGAATATGGGTAATCCATTCCATTTGGTAACATTTCTGAGCGTATAAAAGACGCTTGCATTTATTCCACTATCGATATCTTTTGTCATTATTGTCATGACTGCTTGGCCTGATTGTAAAAAAGTTAATTCACTTTACTTGAAAACAGATATTGTCATGAAACGAAATAAACTTTAAATTTTGCTTTTCAACTTAAATTACCTGAATAAAACTGAAACAAACGTTGTAAACAATTTTCAAAATTTAAAAATATTTAAACCAGCTATAGAATGTTCCAAAACTCTTCCAGTAAGTTTAGTTGCATCAAATGTCGGTGCGTTGTCATTGATATCTCTGAGGAAAACTTTTACTTCTGCATACCCAACCAAAGATTCATCATGAGCCAACACATTAAAACTCCAAAGTGGTCGACCACGAGGTGGATCACGATCAATAGGTTGGGTCAAATAGATACAACCTTGATTATTTGATAGTTTAATAAATAATGTCGCTGTAACAGAATATTTCACTAATATATGATGTGAGTGTAAAATTTCGCTAAGGCAGACAGTGCTAATTTTGTTGGCGCAATACTTACAATAATAATTGGATTAAATATTGATTGTCAAATGTCAAAATTGTACCAAATTCTAGCTTCTTTCACGACAAAAAAAGGTATTTTTAAAAATTTTAAAAAAGTTAATAAAGTATAACAATTTTTATTAAGTACCTGTTTTTCCGTCAACAACAAAGATGCGATCATCGGCAAATTGTCCAGTAAGGCTGAATCTTATATGGGAATTATTGCTGATCTGGTGATAATGTGAATGATGACGATGATGTTTATGATTCTTATGTTGTCGCTTTTGATGATGTCGAAAAACTGGGACATCAACGTCAGTGGCTTTGACCTAAAAACATTATTTATATTTATCCAATGTTGTAACCAGAGAAGATGAGTTAGAGTGCTGCCGCCTCCTCTAAAATAAATTTTAATGAAGAGAAAAATTTTTCGTTTGCTCTAGAGTCGTCAAAATCAAAAATGATATTTTCAAAATTGAGCGATTATGTCATTATATAAAGTATATCGATAAAAATGAAAGTCTTGCGATAATGACAGAAAGAATTTGGTCTGCCATTGGAACATTTAAACGAACAGGGATATGATGTTAAAAATGAATTTCAAGTAAAATATGTGAAAATTTGTAGAGGTGATTTATCGGATGATATATAGAGAAGATGATATCTTATATGGAATCAAAATGTTTAAAGACACACAAACACACAAACAAAACTTAGAACGTAGTGAAATTACCATATAGAGCCTTTTCAACCATGTAGAGGGTAAGAAAAGAAGAGAACATCAAAAAAATAATTGAACTGACAACAATAATAAAGACTTCGAAATAAATAACACGAATATCGCAGAAGCTGAAAAATGACAAAAGATAGAAGACTTTGTGACTAGCTATTGCCGCCCTGGGCTAGCAGACAGCAGATGATGATGATGGTGATTTTATATATATATATATATACATATATATATTCGTATCCAAAACAATTGTCGCTCGCCAGCTCGTCGCTTACCTGAACAAAGGTTACAAAGGTTTAATCGGGTTTTTTTCAAGCACATTCAACTGAGACAGCGATCTTGAAAGTGGTTTTAGATGTCTGTGACGCCATTGATGCTGGTAACATATTATTGCTGGCACTTCTCGATGTAAGTGCTGCTTTCTACTTCGTTTGGTATTGGTGGAGATGCTCTCAAGTGGTTCTAGTCCTACCTAACAGTGAGGTCTCCAGTTGTCAGCGTTGGTGGGAGTCTGGGCACGGCTTCTTCAGAATTGATCTGCGGTGTACCACAAGGTTCAGTACTTAGTTCTTTACTATACATCATGTACACTGCAGATGTCGACAACGTCGTCGAAGCAGCCGGCCTTGGCTGTCACCTATACGCTGATGATATTCAGCTTTATGGATTTGGACTACCTGACTCTTCACTTCAAGTCTCCTCTGCTGTGTCGAATGCAGTGAACTTGGTTGGTCGCTGGATGTCATCTAACATGCTTAAACTCAACGTCAAGAAACTTCAATATTTGTGGATGGGAACACGCATGGCTTCAGCCATTTAAATGACTACAAAAATCCAGTAACGAATCTCGGAGTCATACTGGATCCTTTTCTTTCATCTGAAAAGCTTATTAGTCAACTCTACCAACTCCACAGAGTAGGATCCATCAGACGTTTTTTGACAGTTGAGTCAACAAAAGCACTCGTTTGTAGTTTTATCTGTGGAAGAATTGACTACTGCAATGCGATTATGTTTGGTGTCAACTCATCCCTTCGTGATGATTTGCAGTCTGTTCTGAGCGCTGCAGCGAGACTTGTTGCTGGTTGTTCGAAATTCGATTTAATTTCATCATACATCAAAAAGAAAGAATTGTATTCAAACTAGCTCTTCTTGTCAGAGGTTGTCTTGCTGGTGACGCTCCAATTTATCTGAGGGAACAACTACAATTAGTTTCAGAAATTGCAAATCGAAGTCGATTGAGATCCTGCGATAATAGTGATCTTATGCTACCTAGATTCAATTCGTCTATTCGTCTTGGGAAGAGAAGATTTTCTGTTTTGTCTGCAAAAATCTGGAATTCACTAGGTGCTGAAGTATTTTCGGTTGTTCTAAAAGGCCGGGTGTGCGATATGACACGTAAGTAATAATTGTTTGCTCTCACAACGCTGGAGACGTGACTGTCAAAAGTGAAGTGTTTGTCAAAATTACTCCCAGAAGTTTGATAGAATTGTTAAATGGTAAATTTGAGCCACCGGTTTCCATACCAAAAATCATTTTGATTTAGTTAGATGGAGGTCGGAATCATTGAAAAAACATAAGCTGTTTGTTGAGAAAGTTTTTTGGGAATCATTGATTTCACAAAAAACCGGCAATTCCATCTCGGCACTTTTCCAGAAATCTTAAATTTTTGAAAAAAGCTGATTTATCGCCAGTTTTGGTCAGTAGCTACCGGCCAATATCAAATCTCAGCTTCACCTCAAAAGTAATATTGAACTACCTTCACAAAAAATTCGTTATAGCCTAATTTGCGATCGGGATTTCGGTAACGTCACTCAACGGAGACCGCCTTGCTGAATGTTTTTTCTGATTTCTGCTGTGATTGCCCTACTTGACGTCAGTGCGGCATTTGATACCGTGGATCATGAGATCTTATCGAATCGACTCAAAATATCTTATGGTATAAACGGCTCAGCTCTGGATTGGTTTTGATCGTATCTGTTATCAAGAGCCCAAACGGTGATTGTTGGAATAAATGGATCAGAATTGACGCGAGGTGTTCCACGAAGATTGGTTCTTGGTCCGTTGTTGTTTGTGTTATACACAGCTGATATCATTAAAGTCGTAGAAGAAACTGGCCTACAATGTCATTTATAAGCGGATGATATTCAGCTCTATGGTTTCTGTCCCCAAATTCGTTGTTTAATTTTCATTAAAAGGCATTGACTTCAATTGACACTGTAGCTAATAACTTGGCATTAAACGTTTTGAAAACACACACATCTGGCTAGATAATCCGCAAAGATTTAGTTTACTGACAGTTTCATGTCACCGGTAAACGATTTTGGTATATTAAATTCATGTCTGTCAGTGGAAGATCATGTAAAAAATATATGTCGGAAATGTTTCTATCAAATTCATAGAGTCAGAATTATCAGACGTTTTCTTACTCTGGAGTCCGCAAAAAACACTTGTTCACAGTTTTGGCTGTATTAGAGTTGACTTCTCCAACTCAATAATGTATGGAGCTAATTTATTTCTACAGGACTGTGTTCATTCTATATTAAACGCGGCAGCAAGAATGATAGCCGACGTTTCAAAGTTTTACTCCATTTCGGTTTACATGCGAGATGAGCTTCATTGGTTGATATATCCCCCAAGGATTAGGTTCAAAATCGCTTTCTTCGTCAGAGACTGTTGGACTGGTGATGCATTGGTCTATTTGAGTCTATTTAATTAATGCCGGTTTCAAAGGTGCATGGACTTAGTCAACTTAGGTCGTCAGAACGTGGGGATTTAGTCATTCTGTCAATCCGTTCCTCAAATTTTGGACGACGAAGATTCTCTGTGGTGGCAGCTAAAATATGGAACTTGCTTCCTGTGCAGTTAAAAGTTAAAACCATCACAAATCGACAGTTTTCAAAAAAGCTTTAAAACATCATTGCTTCAACGTTGTGCATCATAAAAAGCGCTTCTGAGGTCTTTTCAAAAGAGGCGCTATACAAATTTTTGATACTGATACTGATACAGCTAATTTTAGTATTAATTGCAAATCAATACCTTTAAAAAATCAACAGTCATCGAGAAGCGTTTGATTGATAAACGAACGTGGTACCCGAGAAAGTAAGGAGGTTGTTAAGGACTGAACCATTTGTCAACAGGGATTCCCCTCTAAGGACTTCTTGACAAACTAGCTCAACAGAGTTTTAACACACACATACAACACACACACCACACAAATACACACACACACACACACACACATAGTAAATATATATAATATACCGTAAGGCGAACTTGCAGATATCTTGGACAGTTGCACCGAACAACACATATTTTTATTAATTAGGTCAAATTTTCAAAATTATCCTAAGATAATGACATTTGAATTGCTAATATTCAGATTTAGTTGAAAATTAGTGAAAATTAAATTTATGTACAAGTATATTTATTTTTAATCAAAACAAACAACAAAAAATTACACAGATCAGCTTTTTCATATTCTTTTTGCTAATTGACATATCTTCTTCATCAATCTCCACAGCATATACGTCGGTGTCAAATACAGGAGCGTTGTCATTGACATCTATGACTTCAATTATCACTATGGTTGTGTTTGCAAATTTTTCATCGAAAACTCTGAATGTCAATTGATACACCTGTCAAGAATAGTGTTGTAGTTAACTGGTTGAATTTTATTATTCAAAACTTGATGTAGCGTGTGATCAATGCTTAAAAGTAATTCGATAAGTTTTTTACATTAAAAAACTTTTATTTCCGGATGAAAAAAACGGTTTTTTCTATTTTTTTTAAACAATCTCAAATTTGTTAAATTTTGTGTTAACTTGTATTTGACCTCGTTCGTTGTGCGTCTGTTTGCTCTCTCACTATTAATTTTAAACGTTATTGTAGATTTTAACGTTCAATGTGTATTTCAAACTTCAACAAAAAACTATTTTTTGTGATTGAAAATGCTAATTTTGATATTTTTTAACAAATTTTTTTTTAATAATTAATGAGTTTTTAAAAAATAATTATAAAAAATTTATCCTGGCGAACATTTTAATATTTAAGAGCTTGAACGCGTACAGTACATACAATTTGTTATAATAAAAAAGTGCTCATCAATAAAAAAGAAACTAATGTTCTAAAGAAATTAAAATTACTAAACCTATATATTTCTGATATCCCATTACGGTAAAACCTTAAAAAATTACTAGTTAAATTAAAAATAAATGACTTCTACTTCTCTAATTCTGACACTTTCTTTTCCTAAACTTACAGATAAATGTCTTTATTTTTCTTTGCTCCTATTTCTCTTACCGATTTTACTAAAATTATTTATTCTATGTCGTCTAGTACTTGTTCTCTTGATTTTTTTACTACCTCGTTACTTAAAGAATTTTCTTCCGTTTTCTACCTTATATTCTTAATCTTGTTAATTTTTTTTTTCTCAACTTTAAAATTTCCTACTTTATTTAAAATTTAAAATCTATTCTTGAAAACCTTTCATTAGATTTTCTTTTTTTCTCTTTTCTAACTTTATTTGTCTCTCAAACACTTGATAAAGTGGTTCACCAACAGATCTTTTAATATTTCAACAACTTACTCCCTCTACTCAATCTTGTTTTAGACTTGCTATAGTATTGAAACTACTATTTTAAAAATTCATACTAATATTCTTCTAGCTAGCAATACTAGTAATATTACTTTTTTTTTTGCTCTTGACTATTCCTTCGCTTTTGACACTGTCGGTTATGTTCTTTTACTAAAACTTTTTCAACAGTCTTTTAACATCGCTGATTTTTGTCTTTTTTGGTTTTCGTTTTATCTTCATGATCGTTATTCTCATGTTGCCTCAAAAACTTCTATTCCTTTTCAATTGCATTTGGTGTACTTTAAGGCTCTAAGTCATCTGTTTTATACTCTATATCTTTGAATTGCCTCTTATAGTTAATTCTTTTTCTTACAATAATCAACTTTATGTTGATTCTATTATATATATATATATATATATATATATATATATATATAATATGTTGGTAATAGACCATAATTTTTACAATATTCTATAAATTTTACCAAATGTTTGGCGTTAATATGTTTGTAGTTCGTTTTTTCAATTTTTCTCACTAATGTTTTTTGGTGAACGTTTAGTTTATTAAAATTCAAAATAAACTTATTTTCCGAATTCATGCTGCAAATAAGGCCATATTTCGATTCCGAATGAATCATCATCAGTGCTTTCTGCTATTTATATAGGGAAATATTGACTTTGTCAAAATGAATTTAGATGGAGATTGACTTTGTCGAAGTGAACTTAGATGGAAATTAGGTGTCAGGTTTCTTTATTGGCTGGTCATCTACTTTGGTCTCCTTTTCTTCATCGATAGCATCATATTATTCTTTGTCAACTCCACGCATCTTAAAATTGCAGAAGCAGTCCTAATTGACATCAATAAACCAAAAATAAATATACAACAAAAAATGACAACCTCACTTCCAACCCGGCGCTTAACCAACAACGAAAACAAAGAAGTAATAAAAACTAGCATTGTAAATAGTGACAAATGAATTCGGAAAATTAGTTTATTTTGAATTTTAATAAACTAAACGTTCACCAAAAAACTTTAGTGAGAAAAATTGAAAAAACGAACTACAAACATATTAACGCCAAACATTCGGTAGAATTTATAGAATATTGTAAAATATATATATATATAATATTTGATAAAATTTACTAAATTTTTAGTTTTTGAAAGTTTACGGTTGAACTTTTCAATATTTCCAAAGTAATTTTAAAATTATTATTCAATTTATTAAAATTAATAAGAAAATCATAGATGTTCATGAGGCTATCGGATGTTGCTATTCTTTGCTGCTTGTTAATATACTTTGGCCAATGAAGTACGCTCTAGCAATTATTAGAAGGGCAAGGTTCTTGTTACCGTATATGATACTAGTATTGTTTACAAATATCTCTCGAGATAGAATCATTTGATGTATGGTTTCTAGATGAGTTCCATTGGCTCTGCCTAAGAAATGCTGAAGCGATCTTCTATGACCAAAGGCAACCGCAAAATAACATAGGTAAATTAAATTAAGTATACATAGCAACATCGTTACCGACCAAAAGAATACTGTTAAAAGACATTACTAGCAAAAAGAAAAAACATAACAAAGACATAATAAACAGACAAAACAAAGATATTATAAACGGACAGGATGAAAACAGAATAAAAGCACTTTGCACACAAAGAATTGAAAAACTTCAAAATATTTCCAAATAAATTATAAACGCTGATGACGAGTAAAATTGAAATAATTTTATCAAGAAAACCAATGATATTTTTATTAATTTTTATAAGTTGGATAATAATTATAAAATTACTGTTAGAAATATTGAAAAACTCAGCTGTGAACTTTGAAAGGTAAAAATTCGATAGATTTTATCAAATATTGCATCCATTATGGTCATCTTCTAGCTCATTCATATATATATATTATATATATATAAATATATTAATATATATATATATATATATATATATATATATATATATATATATATATATGTACCCTGATGACTTTGGTTTTGTATAAGTATATATGTATATATATATATATATATATATATATATATATATATATATATATATATATATATATATATATATATGTGTATGTGTGTGTGCGTGTGTGTGTGTGTGTTGGTAATAGACC